>NW_007727422.1:120070-186913 GCF_000696425.1 Galeopterus variegatus | reverse complement strand
GGGGGGGGGGGGGGGGGGGGGGGGGGGGGGGCCTGTTGTGGAAGTTTTCAACTGGGTACAAAATTAAACTAATAAAATGATATCCATACCTCACACATCACCAAAATTTAACAATTATCAGCTTGTTCTACCTTATTTCACCTATACTTCATAGAAAACTTACTCCATAAGGAAACATTATATTCAGCTGCGATCGTGCTGTTATGTCCAAATTTCAGAAAACATTTCTGCAAGAATGTTCTTATTGCTTCTACTCCTAACTTTAGAAGACCACCAAATATCAACTGGATATTTGGCAACAGTAAGCACATTTTTAAAGGTATGATTAATAGTATTGTGTTTATGTTCTTAAATATTTATCTTAATAGGTACATACTGAAATATTTACAACTAAAATGATATAGTATTTGGGATTGCCATTAAATATGAGATGGGTATGAGGATTAGGAAATATAGCTAAAATAAGATAGAACAAGTTGATAATTATTAAATTTTGGTGATGTATGAGGTATGGATATCATTTTATTAGTCTAATTTTGTACCCAGTTGAAAATTTCTACAACAGGCTCCCCCGCACCCCCCGCCATCACAACAAAGTTAATGCACGACTTCTAGCTGAGCCAAAGATCATAAGACATTTTATTGCCATGTGGAAAAAAATAATATTTGAAGTACCTTTTCAAATCTCTGGATCACTTTAGTTGCATTTAAGAGAACCTTAGACAAATATGGAATTAAAACCATATTTATATTTCAACAGAGGCTGAATCCACTTAGTTAATATTTAATTGGGAGGTAGTAAGGGCCTAGGGAAATAACCAGTTGTGAGTTCGGCCTAAGAAATGTGCCAAAAGGCCTATCAGCCCTGAAAGGGCGGAGGACCCGAGCTGACAGTTCGCCAGAGAGGTTCCACTTTATTCAAGGACTGCGCGTACATTTATAGGGAGCTGCGTTCTGGGTTTGGATAGGGGGTGGACGGGCGGTAGCTGATTGGACGGGACTGGGCAGGAGGTGAGCCCTGACCTGTGACTGGCTGAGGTTTGGCGCAGGTGGGCTTGGGTGCTGGCACTGGCGGGCTTGTTTACTGCGGAGAAGAACCAGGAAGGGCGCCATATTGCCAGGGTGTGTCCTGTTCAGGCGCCCATGGGGTCCCTACAAGCCCCTCCCTCCCAGCGCTGTGAGTTACAGCATAGACTCTCAAGCTCCCCCTGGTTATCTCACATGCAACTTCCCATCAGGTACACGACTCTGAAGCTGAATGCTAAGAGAACACATGTGAGTCACAATACCTGACTTGCTCTTTGGCTCTCTTTAAGGACAATATTTCTTCTTTCGGCTATTGTTGCTTCAAAATCTTGTAGTACAGGTGCCAGTGCAGGGTTGGCGCCACCTGCCCACTTCAGTCGCTGCTCAATACTTGCTTCCAGTGCTGCCAGTTTCTCCTATAAAAGCCAGCAGAATCTTGGTGAATATTTATGATATTCTCCACTTTCCACTTGTCATGCATTTTATATAATATAAGATTCAAAAGAAGCAGGATGGGGCATAGGTACTTAGAAAACAACTTTAACAGTCACCTTTTGGAATTAATCTTGATTTCACTTGGAATATTTAAAGCCAAACATGTCTGGGTACAAGAACTAGCTTTCGGTTTATGTCTTAAAATTTGCAGAATAAAGTTTCACTTTCATTTTTAAATAAAATGGTCTTTAAAGAAACAAAACACCTACTGCGCTATATATGCTATCTACAAGAAAATCTATTTAGACTTTTGATTGTGAAAGATAAAAATCAGATTCCCACAAATCCCCTAAGTTTATGAATAAATGGTAAAAACCCATCCAGGTTATCATGACAATGAAGGTTTTATAGAACACAAAGCTATGTCATTATTTATTCAACATTTCAGGTGAAGGTATACACACTGTCTCTTCCCCCTCTCTGTCACATACACGCACTTCTAAAATAAGAAAGGGCAAGAGTTCATTCTTATAAACTGAAAACATATCTTTTCTTTAATATACTGCAGAGTAAGGTTATTTCAATCTTCAAAGAACTGAGCTCCAATAAAGTTTTATTACATAATTCAAAAATATTACAGAAGTAATTACACTTGACTTTACACTATTAATTTATAAAAACAGAAAAAAATGTCAGTTACTACTGAGTTCATGAGGTATAAAGGACATACAATATTAATATATACATAACCATCACCAAGACCAGTTTCTCTTATTTAATAAAAGGGAGGTGGAAAGATTAAATATTTACCTGCAGAAATACAATCAATAATAACAGTTCAGAAAAAATGTCCTGCTGCCTTGGACATCACAAAATTCCATTATTTACACAATAGTAGTAAATGCCAAGTTTTTAGATATTAATAATAAACCAGATATAATTGCTTATATACATTTCAGAAAATAAATATTCAAAGTTCTTCCAACTGCCAAAGTTCCCTTAATGTATCAAGGCACAGTAATCATCAAATTCACTAAAAACCTGAAATATTTGGTATGCTTCTACTCCTGCTTCGAAATTTAACTGTTACTGTAAGATTCAGTCACTTTAGAGGGTAAAAAAGTAAAAATACAAACTAAAAATAGAAGTGAAAAAGGATTATACACCTCTGGCTTAAAAAGCCAAGGACAAACATATAGATACACTGAAAAACAGAGCACTAACAATCACAGTGTAAGTTATTTCTAAAAGTATGATGTGCTAAAAGGAAGATCTAACAAAACATACCTGAACCGATGCAATTGAAGTTTCAATCTGGCTCAGAGTATGCAGTTTCTTTTTCATGCTGGTTAGGATGGCAGACCGAGGGGGAGGTGTGACTGACATGGCTTGAGGTCTACTGATAAGCAGATCTTCATGTTGCCACTGTTCAAAGACCCAAAAAATGTAAGAAAATAAGCAGGAAAAAACCTTTAGATAAATAAGGGAAGAGAGATGCAAGTGTGTGTGTGTGTGGGGGGGGACCCAGCTGCAGCAAATGGGAGGTGAAGAGGGAAAAATAATAAAAGAAACATTACAAAAAATCACATCCAGGTGAATACTTTCCTGAGGTAGAGAATGGCTTATAAATGTCTTGGATCACTAATATGCAACATTTAAACTAATTCTGAAGATGTTTAGTGGTCTAAGTAAAAATCTAGTACACAATCCCCCCAAAAGACAATCTCTAGTTAAGTGGATGGAGTGGGTTTGGGGGGTGGAGTTGTCCAGCAGAAGACTGAAAAGAAACAAGGACAGCAGTCAAATAAAGAACTCTCCAAACACAGATGGAAAGGGGCAGGCAGGGCAGGTAACTGTTGAGAGAGGATCAAGCCATCCTGTATGTTGCAATGGTGACCCCAGAAGTTCTAAGAGCTATTCGGGCTACAATTTAAGTTATAGGTCATGCTTAGAGCTTTAAATGGGTTCAGATTTTTTTTTATTTTAAAAAGAGGATTTTTACCATGTTTTCGCTAAGACTTAATTTTTAAGGGAATAAAAACTCTTAAAATGCATAAAACTTTACAGCATTAAATATTTTTAGAAGTACTAATATATATCCCCCAAACCCCAAATAATGTGTTTAAGCAGGACTATTAATATATCGCAAATGTAATTTTGGAATTCTGAATAAATTACTTTTATCTTATGAGCTAAGGATAAAATTGCAAAGAGATGGAAATATACCGGTTCCATGCCCTGAGCTGAAACAAACAATACCACTATTGGGAAGTGGAAACAACTTCAATATAAATGATACAAAGTAACCCCTGTTTGTGCCAAAACAGTTTCCCGAAAATGTAGTTCCTCAATTATTACATGTGTTACTACTTGTTTGAAGCTACTGCCAATATTGAAGCCTATATTTGAAAAGAATGAGACAAACAGCCACAATTTATACTGTGCTTAGCATATTATACAGATCAGCATATCTAACCCTCGTGGTCCTCATACTACGGGAGAGGTATTGTCCCATAAGGAATCAGTGCTTAGGGAAGGAAGTTAAGCACAAATTTATATACCTAATCTTGATCTGAATCCAAATTCATCTCACCGCAAAGCCTGTGCTGTCATATTGCCCCTAAATAAACAAGGACAAAAACATGCTTCTAAAACCAGTTCCCAAAATGAATACAGATTTACGCTCCAAGCTGTTCATCACATCATTAGAGCATCAGGGAAACAGAAGTCACTTTTAGAAATAAGGAACCTTAATTATATGTTCAACAAAACAGAAAGCGTATCTACATAATGAATAAATTCAACCATTAAAAATTGTATTTACAAACAATACTTAATGACAAGGATAATGCTAATCATACAACCTTCATGGAAACAAATTCAAAGGACACAAACTGTAAATGTAAAATGATCTGAACTACATAAAAGAGAAATAAGAATTAAAAAGAAAGCACCAAACCACTAATAATGATAATTATCATTTGCTTTGGGTTGGCACAGTACAGGAAATTTTTAAAAATTCTCTTCATTGAGTTGGAACCAGTCCAAATGTCCATCATCAGATGAGTAGATACAGAAAATGTTGTATATCTACACAATGGAATACTACTCGGCTATAAAAAGGAATGAAATACTGCCATTTGCAAATACATGGATGGACCTAGAGAGAATTATATTAAGTAAAACAAGTCAGGCACAGAAAGAGAAATACCACATATTCTCACTTATCTGTGGGAGCTAAAAATAAATAAATACACAAACAATGGGGGGGGGGGAGAAGACACAACAATTACAATTCCTTAAAGTTGATATGACAGAAAGGGCATTGTTGGGAAGGAGGGGGGAGAGGGAGGAAGGAAGGAGGTTTTGGTAATTGGCCACAATAATCAACTACATTGTATATTGACAAAATAAAATGAATTTAAATTTAAATTTTTTTAAAAAATTCTCTCCATTGTATTGTTTTGTATTAATTCTCTCAGTTTTTCAAGTTCCCTATATTGAGGAAAAACACACCAGGATGAATGCTTACCTGAAACATGGCAATATGCAGCTGCACCCGTTGCAGGCTTGTCTTACAAGAAGAAATACTGGTTTCCAGCCTGCGTACCAAGTCATGCTTCTTCCAGGCAGTATCGTAAGAACTCGCTAACACAGTTGCCCTGTTCATAACCAACTGAGAGAACTTCCCGATCTGGATGTTGTGCTCCACTGCTTTCTTACAAAGATCATCAACAGAAACTTTGCTTTCAGCACCGAAGTCCTTTGCCTCTACTTGAGCTATGATGTCTACACCCAGAGCACTGATAAAACTGCACAGCGTGAGTCCCAGGGCTTGGTTCGGTAGCCCTATTAATAGCTGCCTCACGAAGTCAGCCGTGAATGCCTTGATAGGTTTGGCCATTTGGTCTTCACTAAAGCAAGAGTTTCTAAAAAGGGCTTTCACATTGACAATCTGTACAGGCCCATTCACAGTACTCTGATCTTCAAGAGAACTTGATCCTAAAAAAATGAAAATTTTCTTGAAGTATTTCATGCAAAAATAAAAGAAGGTAATAATGCTGCTTACTTAAAGTACTTAAGATTTTATTAATGTACAACTAAGTTAAGCCTCCTCCACCTTGCCCCTCTCCAAAGCATGACACAACTAAACCCAGCATATTTAAAAGGTAGAATAATACCTGACAATGTTTTAGAAAAGGTACCACAGAGCCTGAAGAACTCCTTAATTGTCTGTAGTCTTTTTAGAAAGAAAATCTCTTCTAACACCTGCCGGTGATTATCATCATCAAAAAAATTAACTTGGGTACTCCTCGCTTCCCTTATGATATCAATCTTTCGCCAAGCTATAGGGATTTCCATCTTGTTTAACTATGTTAACAAAAGAAAAGAAAGTTTATTTCTCCACTCTTCACACACTAACAACTATTTTACTGCATTTGCATTATTCATAAAACCAAGTCAATATTTACCTTTTCAACTAATAAGCCAAAAGCAGTTTCAACTTGGGCAAACATGCCATCAAATGCTACCAAAAGCATCTGGCCAGCTGACATTTTTGGTGTATCATCAACTGAAGCATTTCTTGGTTGGATTAATTCACCATATTGAGCATGCAGTACTCTAGAAGAAAAGAAAAGGGAGTTAAAAACCTTCACTGAAGAGTAATGCGTTTTGGGGGAACACAAAACGTCAGTAAGTCTCACAGCTACTATGCAAAGTCTAGAAAGCCTTCTGGCATTAAGGAAGGAGTGTTATGATAAAAACGTACTTAATGTCAACTACAATATGAAGTCATTGGTTCCAAGTCAGTACTAGTTAACTATCCATGACTAAACTTTACACAAACTTGAATTATGACAATTTAAAAAACTACTACATAAAATATTAGGGCTGGCTGATTAGCTCAGATGGTTAAAGGGTGGTGCTGATAATACTAAGGTCCAAGATTCACTTAGGCCAGCTGCCAAAAAATAAACTATTTCTTCCATGGGGTTCCAAGCGCTGGCTTAAAAAATACCCGACTTGACTCTGTACACGTGCATACATTTCTAACTATGGCACTGAAAGGATTTACGTACATATGTGACAAAACTGCACAGAACTACATACATGCACGCACACACACAAAAATGAGCACATATGTAATTAGTGAAATCCAAGTAACTTCTGTGGACTGTGCCACTGTCCACTTCATGGAGGTGTTAAGATTGGATGAGGGATGAAATGCACTCAAGACCTTCCTGTACTGTTTTTGTTTAGTTTTTTTTTAACTTCCTGTGCATCTATAATTATTTCAAAATAAAGTATTTTTTAAAAGATATGTATATGAGTATTTGTAAGTAATTACACCTGCTCTAAAAATTAAAAGTAAACTTACAGTAAAGTAAGGGCTCAGAATCCTTTTAGGTGGCTGCCCCACCTGTTTCAGGAGGAAACAGGGCACAGCTAGCATTCACTTGCCTGGCAACATCAATGTAATGAGCATGTGTTTCTTCTTCGAGTCCCATAGCTGCATTTCTTAAATAGGCTTGAAGAGATTCAACCAGAGTCTGCAGAGGAACGCCATCAGTTGTCTGCTCAATAAGACTGTCCAGTTCATGAAGCATACTTTCTAATGTGTATTCCCCTTTCATTAAACATCTCAGTGCTTCTGGAAATATGATTTGCCGGAAATTTGAATTCAACTCCTACAAATATGTGAGAAACATATTTTAATGTTTTCTGAGTTTAGATCAGTTACACATTTGGAGACTTAGTGCCATAAATTAAGAACAAACTTATGCAATTGTAACTCAGTTATTCCTACAAACCTCATTCTGATGATCTTTAAGTAACTACTTAAACACTTACTAAAGGGGGAAATCAAACTGCTCTTCTGGATTAAAGAAAGGAGAAAGACTGTGTTCAATATCTAAAACAAACATAAAAGTTAAGATAAATTATGAGCGTTCACCTGAAGTGAGGTATATACTCCATTGGCTAAATGAACAGCTTCAGATGCTTCCACGGGGTTCGGGATGTCTAAGTCCTGTGGCACCAGGTGGCACTGCTTCAGTAACTGAACCAAGCAGGTGACATTTCCGCTCATACTGCACAGCTCCTCCAAGAACCAGGCCCCATCTCGAGAAGTCAAATCAACCAGCTGCTCTCCAGCACTTGAAGCTGCACCTTCCATCATCAGGTTACGCCTAAATGAGATAATAGACAAACATTTGTACAGTTAAACGCACACAGAAAAGAGGGTACTTCAAAATTTGAAAAGAAAGAAAGCAGCTGTAAGCCTACGCAAGGCTAAGGAAAGTAAAAGAATATATCATAAATTTGGGATTAAAAATAAGACACATGAAACCTCAATAAGCATCAATGTTTTTAAGACAATGAAGTGGTCGATATGAGGTTAGCTAACCCACCTTGTAAGGGTACAAAGGGCAGAAATAATAACACTTGCAAGACTCAAAGATCCTTCTTCTCCATTCTCATGAAGAAAAACTTTAATGCACCGTTCAATTTCTTTCAACTGATCTTCACAAACTGGCACAGTGACAGCTTCTTGTTTCAAGCGTTCCACTTGTCTAATAAGTCTGCTGTTTATGTCTGCTGCGTACCGCTGGAGAGTCATTTCAGTGGCAGTGATAAACTGACACACTGTTGGGGGTGGTTGCGGAGCATACTGCATTTCATATCTATTAAAAAAAAAAAAAAAGACGTACTTGTGTATAACATAACCACCTCCTGCATGTAAATAAATTTCACATTTCACAAAATACAAGAGAATATTGCCTTTGATCCTCAGAGAGTTGTTATCAGTATCTACATTTCACAGATAAGAGAGTCTCAAGGGCTTAAGCAACTTCCTCAGATGACTTGTTGATGAGTGATCAATGCTTGAGCCTAACTCTCCTTAAACCAACCCTACCATTCTTACACTGGGATAGGAGGGTACTTCAAAAAGTTCATGGAGGGCCGGCCCGGTGGCGCACTGCTATAGTGCGCCGCTTGGGAAGCGCAGCAGCGCTCCCGCCGAGGGTTTGGATCCCACATACAGACCGGTTCCCGCTCACTGGCTGAGCGAGGCGCGGGAGCAACACCGAGGGTTGCAATCCCGTTGCTGGTCCCGGTCCGGTACGGGGGTGACACTGAGGGTTGTGATCCGTTGCCGGACACGGAAAAAGACAAAAAAAAAAAAAAAGTTCATGGAAAACCAGAATTAAAAGACAATATAAATCTTTCCATATTTTAATTAATCAGGAAGAATACACTGTCTTACAAAGGAAAACATGAGCTCAAATCCTCTTAAAACCAAGACAAAACTGGCTCCATTCAAATTCCATCCATCAACCATTTATTTCAGAAAAATAAAATATAAATGCAATTACAAAAATCAAACACAACTTTGCTTCCACCCCAATGAGAAATAAGGAAATTTAAGTGCTATCAACTTACTTCCTGTAGAGTTCTTGACAGCGCTCTACTGTAGTGTTACAGATGAGCTCTTCCATCCAGGTCTTCCACTGTTCAATTCGATGTTTCTGAAATATGGCCTTTGGATACTGCAGAGCTACAGTTGCATAGTGATGCAGCTGTTCCAGACATCCACGGAGCACTGAGCGCCTCTGCTGCAGAAGAGCACCAACCTCTCCTTCCAGCTGCTCGCACTGGCTGATCAAGTGGGCCTGGCCAGCATTCTGCAGAAAGGCTGTCGCTGGCACGTAGCTTGGGGGACCTTTTGGTAAGACAACAGTAATCAGAGTGAAACCATTAACTCAGCAGTCATTGAAAAGGAGCACAAACCAGAACCACACACATAAACACACAACTTCAAAACACACATCAACACATAACTACAAAATTCACATGGTCGCATTTGTACCTAAAATAAGTCAGCCCATACCAAGATCCATTTGTGTGCTTATCTCCTGAAGCAAACTTGCAAGCTGTGTTGCTTCTAAATTATTGAACGCAGCCTGATAATGTGTTATCCACTGTTCAAATTCATTCAGCTTCACCTGGATTGCTTCCTGAACAGCTCTTTGCTGAGTCTGTAGTTGAGTATGTTCAGAATACCTAATGAGGGAAACAAACAAAAAAATTAAAAGATCACTTGCTATTCCTTCTTCTACATACTTTCACAACCTAGACTTTGCTCATACTTGGAATGACTGGTAAGCTCCTTTTCCATCCTGATGGCCCTGCTCAAATGTCCATTATTTGTCTATTTTTTCCCTCAACTATGCTAACACATTCTACATAAAACTCTACAAATCTCCCAGGTTTTGAATTCCTTAAAGGCTAAAGATTTATGCTTGGCAGATCTTTGTAGCCTCATGTAAATGCTGGGCACTTAGGTATTCAACTACCCTTTACTGAGAACCTACTTTGTGTAAGATTCATTTGCTTAGATCACCCTATTTAATTTCATGTTTTCTAAAATATTTGGTGAAATAGATACAACTCCTTCCACTGCACAAATAAGGACTCAGTTACAACCATACAGAGAAAACCAAAACCCAGGTTTTCTGAATCCAAGTTCAGTATTGTTACCATTATACCTATAATTAGTCACTTAAACATCTAACTTAAATATAGTAAAGAAATCTGTTTATTAAAACTCTTAAATTGCAGTCCTCAAGGGAGCTTTTTATCATTTACGTGAGTTGCTTCAATAATTCCAATCCAAGTTGACAATGTTTACACAAATATGAAAACTATCCTACGTGGCAGGTATTTAGATGTAAGAATTCAACACTATTTTAAACCTGTGTTGCAGAGTGCGAGAAGGATGATCCACTCCTTCAGCTCCTTCTAGAAACTCTATTTCCTCCAGCAGTCTGCCCTGCAGTTTTTCCACATCTGTCAGTTGCTCTTGCAAGCTTAGGTATTCATCTAAGCTGCTGTCCAGTTTGGGAAGCACAATCAGCATCTCATCCCTATTCTTAAACCAGTTCACCTGTAAAATGGTATTACGATTAGGAAGATCTTACAGGGTCGACTGCGAGATATGATAACTGTCAGAAGAATCATGTTAGAACAATATTTGCCACATATAATTCTATTTAAATATCAACATAACCGTAAAGTGGTGATGGCATCCCTTTTACAGACAAAGATAACTACCGTGCTCAAGTTCACATAGCCATAAACTCACAAACTCAATTCCATTAACACCATGCGGTTACCACCACACCACACAGAACAACATTAGCATCACTTGCTACCAGATGGGGAGGGGAAGCTATCCAATTAAAGAACACTTACCATTGTCATTGGTATACACATTTCAATATATTTAAAAAGTGACATTTCAAATCATTAACCCACCTCCTAGGAGATATATACAGATAACTGTGTATATCTTTGTGTGGGAGCACTGCCTAATAAAAAGACGGTATCAAATTGCCATATTTAACTGCCACTACAATATTATACGTTACAGTCTTGCAAAAAGAAATTCCGAGAAACAGTTTTACTCAACTTTTTTACAAACATATTTACTCTATTAACAAAAATTTGACAATGACTTACTACATCATTGGGCTTTACCTTAATTTCAGCTACTCTGGAAGAGAAGAGGCTACGGGTGATCTCTCGCTCCATCTCTCTCTTGCTCTGCTTGCTCTCTGCCTGCTGGCCACCTCCACCATAGACAGCGCCAGCAAACCCAGCTTCACCTCCTGCCGTCCAGTCCACCAGGGGGTCATACACAAAGGCCTCTAGCAGCGTCAGAAGAGTCTCTCTGCCACGCCGCATGATGTGTAGAACCTGTTTTCAGAAGAGTTTTAAATCAGTTTTGCCTTAAGTTTCTTCGCTAAAATATGACTTTTCTCATCCCACAGGTTTTGTTCATTTAACAGGACACTAAAAAGTAGAAGAGAAAACGGCATACCTGCTCACATGAAAGCCTAAAAACACCTTCTACTCCAGTTACACCCAGTGCTGTTTCAATGTTTTGTGTCATTCGAAAAGGAACTTTCTCAGGAACTCTAAGGCTTTTACCTTGAAAAGACAAATCATTATATTTTTGCCCTCTCACCAAAAAACATTTGACCCTCAGATAAATGTAAAAGTCCACTTTTATCTTACCTTTTTCAAAGCAAACATTGTAATCTATGTGTACAACTTCTCCAGTTGTCATATCTATGAGGACATTATCCAGATGTCTATCTCCAAGGCCAATTATGTATCCAACCATAGACATGACTGCAGTAGATCTTGCATAAGACTAAAGAAGAGGGGGTGAGGGGAGCAAGGTAAGCACCATTAGCAAATTTGCCTCCAACACAGACTTGATGCTCTAAAAGTTACAAAACTCCACACCACTACTCCCTTATTTTAAAATAAACAAATAGAAGGCATTCCTTGGGGTTGTTGCATGTGACCATGCAGGCTATGCATGGAGCAACTGCATACAACACTGTATTCCTGTTTAGTCCTAGTTAATTATTATCAGAATGCTAGATTAAAAAAAAAAAAAAAAACTTTTCTTCATCCTCCCTAGCTTTTCCCTTTCTAAATTTTTAATTCTCCTTTCCCTTTCATCCATAACCCCGGCCCCCATCTTTCCCTGAGACACAGTAATGGCCACACCATAAAAGCTCAAACTACCAAGGCAGGAGGGATGAAGGAAGGAAGCAAAAAAGGATCAGCAAGACAGACAAGAAGGTAGCAGGCAAAAGAAAGAATAATACTTATTACAGTCCTAAACAAAGCACATACCTGTGTAACCCTCCACCATTCATCAGGTGTTGTGCAAGATGACCAAAGCTCTTTCGCAAGGAGATTTGGGGGTGTGGCCTCCATTAATTCCTCTAACACTGCCTTCATTACATGAAGAGGCCAATCCCGACGGGACACATCCAGGCTAAGTCCAACTGTTTTCAAAGCAGGGCCAATTTTACTATAATAAAGTTCACTAGGACGGGGTACAATTCCAGGATTCTGAGGATTTTGGTAGGAATCTTGGGCCTTTAAAAAAAATACAATTTTAAAAGAAGATCAACTTTACTTAAGACAAAGATTACTTTGAATGTAAAGTAGTATTTTAAAAACCAAATTTTCAGTAGCATTCTCTACCTACACAGCTAAATTTCATGTACAAAAACCAATTCTTTTTTTTTTTTTTTTTGTCTTTTTTCGTGACCGGCAACGGATCGCAACCCTCAGTGTCGCGCCTGTACCAGACCGGGACCGGCCACGGGATCGCAACCCTCGGTGTTGCTCCCGCACCTCGCTCAGCCAGTGAGCGGCCGGTCCGTATGTGGGATCCGAACCCTCGGCAGGAGCGCCGCCGCGCTTCCCAAGCGGCGCACTATAGCAGTGCGCCACCGGGCCGGCCCCAAAAACCAATTCTTTTGAACTATATATCTTTCTTATAATCCGCATCTCTTTTTATTATTTTATTAAAAAATTGGTCTACTGATAAATTTTGAGGTTCAATTCAAAACTCAATACCCAAGTTACATGCTTTTTGTAACATATGATTCTGTCTAAAAATTATAATTCATAATTCATGTAAGCACGTTTTATTCTTCAATCAATACAAAATTAACAGATATTCAGGAACACATTACATAAAAATTTACATAACCCTTCTCTAATTCCTATCTCTAATTTTTCTGGAGTCTCCTATGCAGTTTTAAAACTTGACTCCTTTCGACTCTTGTTCCTTCCCATATCTACTCTAATGAGAAGCATTTTCGGGCCGGCCCTGTGGCACACTCAGGAGGGTGCAGCGCTGGGAGCACAGTGTCGCTCCTGCCGCGCATTCGGATCCTATATAGGAATGGCTGGTGTGGTGTGCTCACTGGCTGAGCGCGGTGCGGGCGCAACACCGAGAGTTGCGATCCCGTTGCCGGTCAGTAAAAAAGACAAAAAGGGGGAAAAAAAAAAAGATTAAACCAATGTCATTTCTGCCTCTTAAAATTTTATTTTTATGAAATGTGCCTCAAAAACACCTTCCCAGGGACCTCGGGTCTTTTCCTTTTTTAACTAGAGCTCTAGTACAGTAAGCCTCGAAATATTTCATATACCAACAGAGAACGGCTAATATATACACTTGGTTATGAACATCCACGTAAAAGTACTTTTGTATTTTAATTTTAATCAACCTTTTGTGCTTGTAAGGCAGCCTCCCGCTGTTGCCACCGTTTGTAAAGACCGAATAAGGGTGTGGCTCCATCCACCCACTGGATTAGTCCTGATCTTGTTCCCAGTGGTGTTACAGAATAGTGCCGAGCATGGAAACGGGGTGTTTCCTGGCGATTAATTGTAGCAAACATGGTATTCACAATAGATAGGAACTGCATTATTCTTTCATCCAGATGTAAATCCTCCAGTCCTATGAAAACAAAATTAAAGTAGTTACGGTAGGTGACCAAATGGGGTTGGGAGCATACTACATTTTCTGTTTTTTTCCAACTAGCAGGAGCACAACGAAGCACCCTTCAGAGCATTGCACACTATTCAGCAACTAGACATTAGTAGTATTAATATTATATACAGTATATAATATTATTAGCTGTGCCTCAGTTCTGTTTGTATAAGTTCATACGGGGGAGGAGGGGAATGGAAAATCTTTCTACACAGCATCCAATCACTGCCGTTCAAAATTACATAGGGTACAGATACTCTGCACTATTTGATACAGAGAAATTCACATGAAACAATCCTCTCCTACTACACACACACACACACACACACAGCATTAATAAGTCTAATACGCTTCTTAAAAACAGAGAAAGTTTTTAAATTTACTTTTTTATTTAATTTTTTGGTGGCGAGCCAGTACAGGCATCCAAACCCCTGACCATGGTATTAAAACATCGTGCAAAAACAGAGGAAGTTTTTAAATCCTACCTTTGAAAAGATATGGGTAATTTTTCCCATCTGATCCCAGAAAGAGAAGCTTCTTTGGCTTGGTTTTAGTCGGTAAGATTGTGATGGTTCCGCCCACACTGTGGATTGTAACAGTGTCTCTGGCTGAGACTTCCCCAGGAAGAGCAATTTCAGTGTTAGTCATGGCAGCCAACCAGGGACTGATTTCTTCAAGACGCAAGATATAACTTGCACGTTTCTGTGCTCTCTGTTGCAAACTCAGCATTATCTATACTCATAAGATGAGAAAATAAGTCTACATTATGATTAGCACACATATTTTCTTCCACATTCAATATGGCATAAAAATAAACTTAAAAACCCATATCAAGGTACCTGTTGTTCTGCTGCCTACATTTAATTTATTTGGGCCATCCCGGGAAGGGAAATCCTGGTGTGTTGATACGTACTGAGTGATATCTACTTTGTTAAGACCACTCCTTCTCCTCTGTCCAAACAAGCAATGAAATCATGGGAGATATAAGGAAATCGCTGCTTTGATCACCAAATACAGGCCTTTAAGCAAAATAAAATTTCCCACCGTTGAGCTATGTGTTTTGAACAATGCCAAAAGAAATCAACTCAGTCCCCGTTACAGACCAAAAGATAAAACTAGCAGTTGGCTGTCAGGTAGACACACCTTTAGGAAGCCACTCGCTAAGTTATTAACATTAGGTTATGAGAAAAAATGAGGCTCCATCTATTCTTATCACACTAGAGGACAGGAAATTAAGTAAATTTCTAGGAGCCTTAACAAAACTGAAGAAAAGACAAAAACAGATAAGAATATTTTTAACAGAGAAGTAACAATTTGGAGCTGTGACCACTTGAAGTATGCAGAAAAATCCCACAACCCCTTCTAATAATCACAGGGAATGAACTGCATATATAGTTGTGTCCCTACTTGTAGCTAACTCAATAATCTGCACCTGAATTAACAAACTCTTGAGCTGAGCTTTCACATGAAAACTTTTAAAGCAATCTCTAGCAAGCTTTTTTCATAAAAAGAAACAAATGGAAATACCCCAAATATAAATTGTGGTATTTTCACATAATAGATCGTTATTCAGCTATACACAAAATATGAACAAATCATAAAAAAAAAATAAAAATAAAAACAACTAATACTTATCCAAAAAATAGGGAAGTAGTAAAAAGAAATCCACAAATGGGTACATACAATATGATCTCATTCATATGAAGTTCAAAAACAGGCAGAAACTAAACACTATGTCATTTAGAAATGCAACTAAAAAAAAACTATTTTTTAAAAATTAGGCAATATTTAATTCAAAATTCAGAACAGTAATTTTGAGGAAGGGGATACAGCCAGCCTTTGTATCCAGGGGTCCCTATCCATGGATTCAACCAATCAATTCAACCAACTGTGCGTCAAAAATATTTGAGGAAAAAATCAAAAAACAGCACAAATAAGAAAATGATATATAGTATAACAACTATTTGCATAGCATTTACATTGTATTAAGTATTATAAATAATCTAGAGATGACAAAGTATATAGTAGGAAGTGTGGAGTTTATATGCAAATGCTTTGCCATTTTCTATAAGGGACTTGAGCATCCATGGATTTTGGTGGTCCTGGAACCAATCTCCCATAGATAACAGGGATGAATGCATAATTAGGGAGGGAAAAAGTTTTATTTCTCTAGCTAATTCCATTTTTATTTTTTTAGTTGCACTATAGCTAAAAGCAAAGGGGGACATAGGTATTCTTTTCAATTTTGTTTTTTTAAATACATATCCTTTTAGGGCTGGCTAGTACAGGGAGCAAACAAAAACATTCTTTAAATATGCACAATCATAAAATGTCCTGCCAGTGATTTATTTCACATTAACACACCAGTTATAAAAAGAATTCCTTCTGTGTCTTGCTCTGGGTTTCTTACTTGATTTATTGAGGGGGGGACAAAGAAGAAACTGGTCTTAAACACAAGGAAACTGCAGTTTTGGCTAGGCTGCACATAATAAACTTCATCCTTCTTGTTAGTTTTCTTGGCTTGTGCTTCTAGCTATTTCCTCTGAATTTAGCAATTTGCAGTTACTAGTTAAAGTTGGCTGTACTTTTTGTTTCTACGTGTTTCTTTTTCTTTTTTTTTTTTTAAAAGATGACCGGTAAAGGGATCTTAACCCTTGACTTGGTGTTGTCAGCACCACGCTCAGCCAGTGAGCGAACCGGCCATCCCTATATGGGATCCGAACCCGAGGCCTTGGCGTTATCAGCACCGCACTCTACTGAGTGAGCCACGGGCCGGCCCCTCTACGTGTTTCTTTTAATGGTTTTCTCATTACTGAAGTTCGGTAAGGAAATCAGGCAGGAGCAATAAGGGTAAGTAAGAATAGAGAAAGGAGGAGGAATGAAAAGCAAGAAAAAGCTACAACATAATAAAGAGGCTCCCCCAATTACTGCTGTTACTGCTATAAAAGAAAAAGACCAAAGAGAATATAGATTTAAGGGGACCAAAACAGAAAAGAATTCTAAAATATTTGAATACCCTAAACATCCCAAACAGCATACGCAGAATTGATTTCACAATAATTATTTGTAAAAATTAATGTTGTCATATGTGGATAGTTTGTCTGTTAGCAATATTGAATGCTCGTAGCCTTCTTGCGATTATTCTGTACCTCTTTCAATGGAATCCAGCTGCTTCCCTGCTTTGCAGGGTTTGATGGGGTCTTCAGTTTTTCTAGGGCATTTTCAATTGCATCACCATAATTATCCTGAAACCACTTTTCATGAGGTGTTTCTGCAGGGGCTGCTGTGATGCTCCTTACATGCTCCAAAGCAAACACAATGGGTTTCATCAAAGCGGTGTGCTTCTCCCGCATGATTGCAATTTTCTCTTCTCTGACCAGGAAGACATTTTTATTCAAAAACCTCTTGCACAATAAAGTTTTATATGAACATGGGACAGTTTAAATGTATTAAGTGTATGCAAATAGTACTAAAGAATAAATATAGTAATAAAATACTAGCAAAGTAACTCACGAACATAGCATTGTTAAAAAAAAAATCCAGCATATAAAACAACACTTCTCTTTCAATAAATGGTCTGGGGAAAACAAGATATCTACATGCAAAAGAATGAAGTTGGACCCTTAACTTACACCATATGCAAAAAGTAATTCAAGATGGTTCAAAGACCTAAACTTAAGAGCTAAGACTTTTGATAAAACTCTTAGAAGAAAACATAGGGAGAAATAGTCTTCATGACACTAGAATTGGCAATGACTTCTTGGATATGGTACCAAAAGCACAGGCACCATAAGAAAAACTTGGACTACATCAAAATTATAAGCTTGTGCATCAAAAGATACTATCAACAGAGTAAAAAGACAACCCACAGAATGGTAGAAAATATTTCCAAATCACGTATCTGATAAGGGGTTAATATCCAGAATATATAAAGAACTCTTGCAACTCAACAAAAAAAAAAAACTAAACAACTCAATTAAAAAATGGGCAAAGGACTTGAACTGACATTTCTCCAAAAAAGATACACAAATGGCCAATAAGTACATGAAAAAAATGTTCGGCATCACTAAACATCACTGATCTTCAGGGAAATGCAAATCCAAACCACAATGAGATACAACTTCACACTCGTCACAACGGATATTATTAAAAACAAAAAACTAAAAAAAAGAAATACTAAAAATAAAAATGCTTTGGCAAGGATGAGGTTTTAGAAACTGGAACCCACATGCATTGCTGGTGGGAATGTAAAATGATGCGGCCACTATGGAAAGCTGTTTCTCGGTTCCTCAACAAGTTAAACATAGAATTTTGCCATATAATCCAGCAGATCCTCTGGATCACAAACAAAATACACACAAAATAATTGAAGCAGGGACTTAGATACTTGTACACCAATGTTCAGAGCACATTATCCACACAGCCAGAATGTAAAAGCTACTCAACTGTCCACTGATGGATAAACAAAATGTGGAATATCCATACAATGGACTATTCCTCAGCCATAAAAACTAAGTAAAATTTTAATACATGCTACTATATGGATGAACCCTGGAAACATTATGCTAAGTGAAAAGAGACAGACACAAAAAGATAAATACTGTATGATTCCACTTATAAGGGTAATCGAAAAAGCTCATGGAAAACAGAATTGAAATATCTTTCTATGAACTTTTTGAGGACCCCTATTATATGAGGTACCTAAAAAGGCAAATTCATAAAGACAGAAAGTAGAAGAGAAGTAATCATGTGCTGAAGTTAGGAGAAAATGGAGAGTTACTGTTTAATGAGTACAGAGTCCCTGTTTGGGATAATGAATAAGTTCAAGAAATAGTGGTAATGGCTGCACAACATTATGAAGGTACTTAGTGCCATTGAATTGTATACTTAAAAATGGTTGAAACAGTAAATTTTATGTCATATATTTTACCACATTAAAAAAAAGAGGCAGCTTCATTTTCTGAGCAAAAGTGTATGAAAACATACTTGCGTAAAGTGTTGTTGTTCTGGACTCTCTTCACTTCATCTTCAAGTTGCTGAATTCGTCTCAGGACATACATGTGTTGCTGTAACAAAACTCCCAGCCAGAGCTCATCCCAGAGCACAGTGACCCTGCGCAGTTCAGCCACAAGCATCTGAACCTGTATACACAGCACATTCAAAGAGCTCATTTACAAGTCTACACACAGCACTTGTTCTTCAAACAAAGTTGTGTGCATTTTTTATTCATTATACAATTAGAGAACCCACTCTGATTAGTTATTGTATTGTATTGTATGAAAACCAATTGTGACTATTCTAAAAACCTTTGTTACTCAAATATTATTTCCAAGACAGTTTTTATGAGTTTTGTTTTTAAGAGGTTTTCTTCGTTGTTGTTTTTTGGGGGGGTGGGGGTGGGGGTTTGAATTAAAAAATTGTTTTAAAACATATGAGTTGAGTTTCTTTGCACCTGTAACACCATAGTTGGGTTTGCAGAGGACAGCTTATCTACAATTTTGCTGTAGCAATCCTGCATCATGGCTTGGTCTTCATTTAATCCGCTTTTAGGTTCATCCTTATTGCTATCCTGAGAACCAGGAGGACTTCCTCCCTCACATTCAGAAACCAGCAATTCTTCTCCTTGAATATTGCCAAGCAAAGTTGGAATTGCAGAAGAAAACTTATTTCCTATAATGAAATAGAAGAATAAGAAATACTTCGAATGTCTCCCCCATAGTAGAAAACATCAATAATCTTCAGAGCATTCATTTAATTAATTTGCCTTCCGTGCATTAAACTGACTAATTATAAGCTAATAGAAGATACATGGGAGAAGGTAATACATGAGTCTCTAACAAATAATATGTACTCTCAGCCAGAGTCCAAAATTTGGTTTAATCCTTATCTGCCAGTTACAGCTCAGTGAACCTGAGAGAACAGTGAACACTTCTTCACACCTTGGTGGGTTATTATAAGGACTGAAGACAAAGTGCAAAGCACATGTCCTACTTGCCAGTTACATAGTAGTTACTCCCTCAGTAAATGATAATTACTACTGAAAAAACTATTAACTCTACCAACTCTGGAACATAAAGCTCAAAAAAAAAAAATCCCTAACTAAAATTATTGGCAAAATAATTTACACTTAAAATAACATTATTATTATTATTATTTTTTTTTTGTCTTTTGTCTTTTTCCGTGTCCAGCAACGGATTGCAACCCTCAGTGTTGCCCCCGTACCGGACCGGGGACCGGCAACGGGATCGCAACCCTTGGCGTTGCCCCCGTGCCTCGCTCAGCCAGTGAGCGGGAACCGGTCTGTATGTGGGATCCGAACCCTCGGGCGGGAGCACCGCCGCACTTCCCAAGCGGTGCACTTATCCAGTGCGCCACCAGGCCGGCCCCCAAATAACATTATTTTAATATTCCATACCTGAAGCCTGGGATTCACTGCTAAGTGATATGGTACCCACTATTGCAGGATATAATATGAGATGTGGGGAATCTTGAGCCACACGGCAGAGGAGGTTACAAATACTTTGGCGCACATACACTTCCGGGTGGTTTAAGCGTGAGAAAAGCTGTGGAATAATTCCTTCAAAAGAAGAAGAAAGAGAGATACTTTAAAGTCATAAACTGTCAACATAGTGTATGCAAAAGAATAAATCCTGACGTGAGTCAGCCCAAGTTTTTAGGGCTTCAAATTTCTCCCTGTGAAAACAAAGAAATATACACAATAGTTCTTAATTTTTAAGTCTGGTTAAGGCACAGAGCTGTAATCAAAATCCAGAGCAACTCAAAAATGTTCTAGAGAAATGCATTTTCTGTGAATGCCTACAAAGAAGGCTGACATGGACAAATCAGAGGGTATACAAAATCTTTTGAAACTTATTTTTACCACTCTCTCCAAAATTCATTTCGTACAGAAAAAACTCCTGCCTTTTAGATTCCCATTTATCTGAAAAGTGGAAGGGAAGGCCTTAGTGGTATAACAAGCAGACCAGGGTGTCCTATGAACTAATGTGGCAATTCTTTAATACATTCAAATGGTAAAACATAAAGGAATTACTTTTTTTTTTTTTTATTGTCTTGTATACCCTTACTCAGAAAGAGTTCTTACTGAAACATTTTATTTAGGCTATCACCTCTCCACGGAGCAGTAGGTGTTGTTTCCAAGCCATGTTCCAGATACTGCCGAAGCTCGCCAGCATGTTTCACAAGCAATCGGAGCAGACGCAGCGTGGCCATTACAATCACGTCATCAGTGCTTTGTTCCGTTCTGTGACTTAAATGCAGCCGAGGGTCGTCCTCATCTAAAGGAATCTAAGGGTGAAAGGGAAAAATTTTTTTAAAGAAATTCAGAATATGGCTTTTGTTTACCAGCAAAGAAATTCTAAATAAATTTTCTTAAAACAGAACACTGTGCTACCTACTTGACCAGCATTGAGTTTAAGGAAAGTAAAATATGCACTGCATGACAGTTTGTACAGGCTGAAGATTCTATCCACAACTTTCCTCCACACTTTAATAACACCTTCGGTTGCACTTTCGTCAAGTTCTGAAAGCCACGGGCAGCTTGATATTAACTGACGCCAGATAACATCAACCATGTCATCTTCCTCATTATCTTCACTCTCTGTTATCTGAAGTGTTATATCTTCATCCTGAAGAAAAATGGAGCATAAAATCCTATTTTTAAAGCAGGTGGGGTTTTTTTAAATAACAAGATAAAAAGGGAAAAAAGTGTGTGATTTGATTATCACATGAAAACATTTTCTCATTGATAAGAGACTAAATTATTCCACATTTAATGTTATGCATGCTAAATCAAGTCAATATGCTTCTCTTAATGATACATTTACTAAAGTAGCCAATGAACAAGGACAGGCATTTAGCAAAAACTAAAGAAGACTTTTTTGGTCTTTTGTACTTTAAATGCTCCCAAGTTACAATATAATATTCTGCCTACAGAAAATTAAACATAAACTGTTCAAAGTTTGAGGCTGAATGTACACAGAATGTGAGTAACAGATGTTACTCTCTTTATGGTATTGTGCACGCACCTAACATCAGCTTTGGTAGAGATGTATAGATGCTATTTGTTAAGAGCAAAAACTGACAGTATAGTTTGGCTTGGCATGTAAAATCCATGCCTTTGAAGACTGCAACAATACTCAACAGTTACAGCATTCTAGAATTGACAGAACTTTGAGGGGGAAGGGAGTAAAACCTACAGATCATCTAGTTCATTGTTCTCAAGTCTGGCTGAATATTAGAAACACCCAGTAAGCTGAAACACACACACACACACATGTCCCACTCAGAACATCTGGAGGTAAGGTTCATGCACTGGCCTATTTTAAAAGCTGCCAACCCAGGGTCAAGAACCTAATTTCTTTCTTTCTTTCTTTTTTTTTTTTTTTGAAAAAAAAAAAGATGACCAGTAAGGGGATCTTAACCCTTGACTTGGTGTTGTCAGCACCACACTCTCCCAAGTGAGCCACGGGCCGGCCCTAAGAACCTAATTTCTGATCAGAAGAGCATTTAAAAGAGAAATTTACTTATATAAAACAAACCTCACCTATTTTTAACAGGACTATAAGGAAATACCTTCATTTTTCAGGAAATTATATTCTTCTTACGGAAGTATTATAACTCACTTTCATTTTAAAACTCTCAAGTTTCTATTTGCAACAAGTGCCAAAACTCCATTCAATATTTAATCAATTTCCTTAAAATCAATGAGTTGGAACAGCAATCTTGACTCTACCTCCCCCAAACACTGTATCATGTTTTCCTTGCCTGAATTCCCGCTGGCCGACATACAGCCTGTCCAAGAATACCATATACCCTCTCTTTCTCTTCTTCGGTTACAGTATCTGGAAGCAGATTTTGAACTTCAGATTTTTCTCTAGGCAACAGACGAACACCTTCTCCCTGGCTATAAAAATAAACAAGTCATCAGTATTTCAGTTACCAAAACTTTAGCATATCAGCAAACTTTTTAAATCTCTATTTTGCAATGCATTCAATAAATTACACATTTAAACATACATACCTGGCATTATCAACCACCTTTCTGCCCCATCGATAAGCCCAACTAGCCAACGCTGCCCAAGATTTGGCTACTTCAGGTGCCTGTACTGAAGATAGGTGATACAACTGTCCCAGAATGAAGTCAGGTTCTCCAACTCCAATATGTACTGCCATCATGGAGGAAAAATAAAAAAAACCTCAGCAATAAAAAAAACCTCAGTAAATTTCTAATGGCATTCCCAGGAACATTTTAGGTTTTTATTATCTGCAAGCAATCAATAAATTCCATAATATTATCGTACATAATTTGATAAGGCACAAACCTGGATTATCCTTTTCTAAAAGGTTGGTATGTTGAAAGGAATTGCTTTGCTTCCCAAGTAAGTTTAGATTATCACCTGTGGAACACATCAATTACTTTCATGACACTGAACAGTTCAGTGTCAGATGTGCTATAGAATGTCTTACATTCTGGATCTGACTGGCTATTTCCTCATGATTAGATTTGTCTTTAACATGGCAAAAACAATACATAGGTGATGAGTATACCACCTTATTCAATCAGAGACTCATGAGGCAAATGATTTATTTCCATTTTAGAGGTAAAGAAATTGCCTGCCATAGTGCACTTGTCAAGATGAAGATTTATAATAATCACAGGACTTATCCCTTATGAATGTCAAGACCCTATAATACATACTTTAGAGTTATGATATAAGACCAGCATAAGTAATTTAAATCCTACACTTCAGAACAAAATAAGGGTATATTTTGTCTCAGCAAAGAGGTTGATTATCTCCCAAACTGTATAAACAGGACAATGGTGCCCACCACAAGAGGTACTCAAACACTGAATAAATCAATTACTCTATTTGCTGGGTAACTTTCAAGTGCTGGTGTGAGTATGGAAAACTTAATTCTTTCTGTACTTTCTATGCTCCACCAATCAAGGAGAACACAGGCCACTATTCTATCTCTTCGTTGCTCCTTCTAGCATGAGGTAAAATTTTAGCTACCAGGGGCAGAACCTTATTGCCAGAAAAACATTTAAGCCCATAAAAGCAACTTGAATCTGGAAGGTTGGAAGTATGGCATGAAGGCAGAGCTCAGAGACTTCCAAAATGGCATTAGGTCCTAAAAATATGTTTCGGTTACTTCCAGGCAGTATAATATACTGAATTTCCACAGACATACTTTTTGTGGCAAATTATTGCCAGTATAACAGTGTAAACTTTAAAAAAAAAGGGGGGGGGGATATAACTTCTAAAATGCATATTTTTTTAAAGCTAATAAAGGAAAAAACCCCTACCTGTAGATTCACTCTCAATCCGAGGATACTCTTCTTCCATGGTATTAACAGATGGCAATTCTATTAAAGCAAGTATGTTTTTAGACAAAGTAGAAAGACCTGTGAAGTTCTGCTGTTGCTGAGCTCTGTAAACCTGTTTCAACTGTCCTGAAATCTCTTTCCATTCTGCCTGGATCCATTTAGCCAGTGTCAGAATTGACTTTGCAACTGCATATTCAGCTTTCGCAGACTTGCAGAAAGATATGGCACAAGAACTCAACATTTCCATTGCGTGTGTTGACTGGCCTACAGAATACCAAAAAATCAGCACTTATAACCCTTAAAAGCAAATGACTGGCATTATTTCAGGGTAAAATAATGAACTTTAAAACATGTAAATCAGTGATATTCAATGATCTCTGGAAAACATCTCTTACTTTAATACAAAAGAAGTAATTTGTTACAGTGTAAGTAACTGACTCAGACATAAGTCACAAATGTTCTGCAACATCTGGAAATAATCAACTTCTCTGGTACTACCTTACACCATACACACTAACATTCATATACATGATTTTTATTATACTTGTGTATTAACCATAATTCATTTTACTAACCTGCTGTATATAGCAATTTGGTTTTTTCAATATCAAGTTCAGGGCCCCATTTTTCATCCACTTGACCTTGAGTTGATAGTTTTTTAAAATGCTGGACTAAGTCCTGTGCAGTGGTGGTCTTTCCCAGCTGAACTTCACTGCACTGTGCCAGCAGTCTTGTTGCAAGTGACACATTCCCCCGTTTTCTAGCGAATTTTGCTGCTGTTAGCCCTAATTCCATGAGATGGCTTCTAATTGGAACAGTTTGTTCTGGAGAGAATAAAATGTTTCATTAGTCCCTGATTCATCTAACTACAGATTACACAGTAACATGGCCAAAAAATTCTTCCCCTTTCCTCACCCCCTCCCTAAACAAAGAAAACTCACCCAAATTCCTAGCAGCTAGCATAGTGGTTGGCATATAATAAACAATAAGTGTTTGTTGAATTAAATGTATATGAGTTCAATGAGGTAGAGAAAAGTAAAACCCACACACTATAAGAAATTAATTTTTTAGTTTCTGAATCTTTAGTAAAGAGCCTAGGCCAAAGAGTGGGAAAAGAAGGTAAGGCTAAACCATCCCCCACTTCTTCTGTAAGTGCCCTCTGCCCTTCTACCATGCCGTTCTCTCCTGGTTTTCCTCCTACCTTGCTGAAGAATCCTTCTCAGTCTCCTTCTCTTCCACTACCCATCCATTAAGACTGGTGTTCCTCAGGGTCGGTCCTAGGTTCTCTACTCTTCTTACTCTGCATACTCTCCCTGGACAATATCATCTGCTCCTGTGGCTTCAATTTCCATACAAATGCTGATGACGCTTGAATCTTTACCTCTAGCCCAGACCTGACATCTGAGTCCCACCTGCCAACTGGTACTTACATTCCAGGTATTCCAAGGGCACTTTAATCTGTGTCAAGTGGAATTCATTTTCCACCATCCTCCAAACCTTTTACAACTTTCTTTTGTTGTCCCATTCTCAAAGAAACATATAGGATCGACTCAACTGCCTGAGCAGGTCCCTGGCCATCTCAGCCTTTAATTTCAACCCTCATATCCCATTTGCTTCTTTCTGCTCCTACTGCCAACCCCTAGTTCACTTCTTTAGCAGGGACTTCAATTGCTAACTGGTCCCTTTGCCCCGATTCTTATGCACCTCTAATCCATCCTCCAACCTGCAACTGAAGTTATCTTACATGAAGGTAACCCTGAACATTTAACTTCCTTGTTTAAAAACCTTTGATGGCTTCCCACTACCCTTCTGAATTTGGCTTAATGGGCACTGATGCCTTGCATTCCATCCCAATCTCAATCTCATCCACCTCCGTCTCTTCCTGCTCTCTCTTAGGCAAACTGAGTCATCTAAGAATCTTTCATTATTTTCTCTGGCCTTCAAACATGGTATTTTCTCTAACCAAATCAGTCTGTCTTCTTTCTCATCTCCATCCTCAAGTCTCAGCTGAAAGGTTACTTCCTTTTCTATTAAGTCCTTTTCTGACTCCTGGGATTAAATCAGGTGCCCCTGTTATATATTCTTGAATAAAGAAGTAAGAAAGAGGAGGAATGGTGTTCTGTCTCTGAATATAACTGCTGGGTTACTAACATTTTCTTCCCAATTTCTTTCTTTTTTTTTTCCCCTGCCTTTTTAAATTTTATTTTAACTTCTCAACATACACTGTAGTTGATTTTCGTGACCATTTACCCGTTCCTCTTCTCACCCCCTCCCCACATCATATCTGTTCACTTGTCTTAACAAGTTCAAGGTTTCTTCCCAATTTCAAAACTTGTTTGCTATGGGAAGGATGGGAAAGGAGATGATGATATTTTCAGTTCTGTGCTAGGGCTTTTATATACCTTGTCTCATCTCATAAAATCCTTACAAGAATTGCACAGGTCGGGTAATCCCCACATAACTGAACAGGAAAGCAGTTCAGAAGTTTAATAATTTGCCCTATGGTCCCTCAATTTGCAAGTGTTGGGCCAACGATCCAAACCTAAGTCTGTTTGGTACTAAGGGGCCAGCTGAGTGAGTCACAGTTGTCAATCATCACCCTGGAGTACAAGTCTGTATCTTGGCAGTTAGCTTACTTGACATTTAATACTCAAATTTACTCAGTAACTCCACCTGCCATGTTTTCAACTAAAACTCTACAGAATTATAGCAACTTTTCTATTTTAGAGCAATAAAGTGAATTGCTAGCATCCCCTTTAACATGACATTCTTTTCTTTTAATAATGAAACATAATTATAGATTGTACATCTCTGTGGGGTACAGCACTGAATATCAACACCTGTGGGCAATAAGTGATGCTCAAATCAGGATAATTAGAATATTCAACATTATACACTGTAATCAATTTTTGTGGATCTTTACCAATTTCTTGTGCCCTCCCTCTCCCCTTCTCCCACCTCTAGTAACCTTAATTCTGTTTTCTCCTTTTGAAAGTTCAAAGAATTGTGTGATTGCTATATCTTCTTTTTATTTATTACTATTATTTTATTTTATTTTTTAGCTCCAATTTATGAGTAAGGACATGCGGTAGTTCTCTTTCTGTGCCTGGCTGATTTCACTTCACATAATTTTCTCTAAGTTCATACATGTTGCTGCAAATGGCAGAATTACATTCCTTTCTATAGCAGAGTAGTAAGTATTCCATTGTGTATATATACCACACTTTCCTTATCTAGTAACATGATATTCTTTCTTAAAAATGAGACATGAATATTTATACAAGCAATTCTCAATCTATTCATTTGGAGCATTTAAAACTCAACAACATTCACAATAACTTTTACCTGACAAAAAACTTGTATTTAGAAAAGTTAAAGAAGTCTTATTGACATCATTAAAAATAGATGAGAGATCTGAACAGACATTTGAAAAATAAGATACACAGTGACCACTAAGCAAATGAAGAGATGCTCAACATCATTAATCATCAGGAAAATGCAAATAAAACCATACAAAACAGTACTACACACCCACTTCAGTGATTAAAATTAAAAAGACCAATGATACCGAGGATATAGAAAAACCAGAATTTTCAGAAGATGCCAGGAAGAATGTTAAAACATAGAACCACTTAATAAGGAACTGCCTAACTATTTTGAAAGTTAAGTAAGCCAAGTGACCCCAAAATTTCACCCCTGGGAATTTACTCAAGAGAAGCACAAATATATTTCTGTCCAAAGACTTGTAGAGGAATGTTCAAAGCAGCTTTATACTCAGCTCAATTTTTTAAAATAAATGTCCATCAAAAAAAGAAGAGATAGGGGCCGGCCCGGTGGCGCACTGCTATAGTGCGCCGCTTGGGAAGCGCGGTGGCGCTCCCGCCGAGGGTTCGGATCCCACATGCAGACCGGCCGCTCACTGGCTGAGCGAGGGGCGGGAGCAACACCGAGGGTTGCGATCCCGTGGCCGGTCCCAGTCCGGTACGGGCGCGACACTGAGGGTTGCGATCCGTTGCTGGTCACGAAAAAAGACAAAAAGGGAAAAAAAAAAAAAAAAGAAGAGATAAAAGAAGTTGTGGCATAATCATACAATGGAATACTACTCAACAATAAAAAGGATCATATACTGATATAAGCAATATAGGTGAACCTTAAAAATCTTACACTGAGCAAGAGAAACCAGGCATGAGAGCATATTATATGATTCCATTTATATGAAACTTTACCAAAGACAATCTATAGTGATAGAAAGCAAATCAGTAATTGCCTGGGAAGACGTGAATGGGGAGATAAATGAAGAGGCATAAGGAAACCTTCTGGGGTCGGATAAATGTTCTCTATCTTTATGGTACTGTTGGTTACACAAGTAAAGACGTGTCAAAACTCCTCAAAGCGTATACTTTAAATGTGTAATTTACATCTCAACAAAGTCATCAAAAAAAAAAAAAAAAAGCCACTCACCTTTAATTTTCTCCAACAACTGATTCTGGTACATGGTGTATCTTAATGCCTGCATCCACGGTCTCACATCGTGCTGCTTACACGAGCGCAGAGCTTCACTGAAGAGTGGGATAAGACAGTCCTGCCAGAGACAAACAAACATTACTTCATGCAAACAGGCTCCTTGTATATGTACTGACACTACTAATAAGTCTAAGGTTCCAATATAGGTCACCTACTTCAGATTTATTCCAGTTTTATCTACTGAACTATCCCCCTTCCATAATGTATCTTCTAATCACAAGAGGCAGGTACACTCTAAGAGATAAATCTTTGTTTGGGGGGAAAAAAAAGTTTCTTTCAGAATATTAAGTCCAATTTATGAATATACTTATCAATAAAGTAAACAGATTTAAAAAAACAAACAGAGCATATTTACTATGAAGCAAAAGCTAAATTACAGAAAAACATTAAAACTGCTGCTTTATAACCAGATTCTCAAAGATTATAATTCCCTTGGGAAGGTCCAATCTTTGGTTGAACTTTACCCTATTTGGGAGGAAGAGTGGGTATCTCTAAGTCAGATCTAAAACTTACATCATCTGCCTAAGGTAAGTATCTTTATATATGCTACCTCACTCCAAAAAAAAAAAAAAGAAAGAAAAGAAAAGAAAAAGAAAAAAAAAAAATTAAGCGATTAGCCATCTTAGGGTCTTCCATCTGCCCCACATACTTCTCAAATGAAAATCTGCCTGAAAATGGCATTTTATATTACTGGATTTCCTAGCTTGTCCAACTACAAATGCTATTTTAAAAACTTGAAAAATATGGTCTTTGTTCTATATGCCTATTGATATGCATAAGAATATGCTTATAAAAATACACACATACGCACCTCTGTTGAAAGTCTGTTAGAAACTGTGTTCTCCAAAGCAGACGAACAATACAGCTGTAAGGTACTTAGAACTGGCAAGGACTGGGAAACTGTTAAAGTAGAAAGTTTCAGTGGTCCAATAGCCAGGCGGGAGGTTTGCTTCAAGTACTTTACCACATTTCTGAAACAAAATATTTACTGTCAATTAATGAGATTTTCTAACTTGTAACCACTGAAGGAATAAAGCCGTTGATGCTACCACACTGGTATCCAAAGTGGGGGGAAATGGCTGGCGGGCTAGCTCACTTGAGAGAGCACAATGCTGATAATACCACAGTCAAAGGTCTGAATACCCACACAGGCCAGCCACCAAAAAAAGAAAAAGAAAACGAAAGTGGGAGGAAGCAAGAGGAGCAGCCTGCTCTATAGTAAAATGACATAAGCAAGTTAAGACATTTGCTTTTGGAAATTTCTACATTTTATTTAGTTCAAACTCTTTAAGTTTGGCAAGTGGTATTCATACATCATATGACTTCAACTAAAATGAAGCTATTAGGACAGGCATTTAGATAGTGAGCTAATGTACTGTCTCCTCCTGCCCCCTCCCCCCAGTATACACATTCATCTTATGATATCCATATGATTAAAGATTAAACTTACTCAGTTATAGATTGCCACTTCTGATCTTGTTCAATATGATTTAAAACAGTTGCCAAACAAACAGAACTTCTCAACAACTGAACTTCAATGGATTTCTGAAGTTCCCTTGGATCTGGACTTAACATGTTAGGAAGTAGTTTTTTCATATCTACAGAAGTTACATAAGTTTCATTAAGTTAATCTATTTTTAATATATGACAGTAATATATTTTGACAATATTAAAAATAATCACCAATGAATACATTTCATATTTAAGTTCAGGCACTGCACACTATAATTAACCATTTCTGATAGTTATATAAAAATCATTACTTCATGTAAAATGATTCGGACTCCTAAAAATCAGGTAACTTCAAAGACTGGAAAATCAGTAAGTCAACCTACTATTTAAAAGGACAAATCTAGGCTGGCCGGTTTGCTCACTTGGTTAGAGCACCATGTCGATAACACCAAGGTCAAGGGTTTGGATCCCCGTACCAGCCAGCCACAAAAAAAAATAAAAGGGCAAATCTAGACCTATATTAGCAAACCTTACTGAATCTACCAACTCGATACCAACATAAAAACTCTCATAATATTAACTTTAAGGGGGGCCAGCCCGTGGCTCACTCAGGAGAGTGTGGTGCTGATAACACCAAGGCCACAGGTTCAGATCCCATATAGGGATGGCCGGTTAGCTCACTTGGGAGAGCGTGGTGCTGACAACACCAAGTCAAGGGTTAAAATCCCCTTACCGGTCACTTTTAAAAATAATAATAATAATAATAATAATATTAACTTTAACATAACATTTTATAAAATATTCCTCTTGCAATAAAGAACTTAATGAGCCTCATCAAAATGAAAATCAAGAAAAATACTTAGCTTAAACACTACTTTGTACTTTTTGAAACAAAATGGTTAAATAAATCTCAAGATATTAATGTAGTCTTTCTTTAATTTACTTAATTATAACTAAACTGTTTTCATTTGCTAAATCAAATATAAATAGAACAGCCCTAAATTTATTGCTTCACATGGGACTCTCCCCCAAATAATTCCCAGATTTTCCAGTAAAATATACTAAGCCAAATATTTCAAGCAACTTGTCCATAAAAATAGTAACTTTTAGAATTATTTTCTCAAATACCTATTTTTTCTTTTGATCCTCCTGCAAGTAGATTGATATTTTCTCCCGGTAACAATTCTAATTGTTCTGTACATTCAACAAACTCTCCAGACTCAAAACTGCTTAGTGATCTGTAATTAAAATATTGGTTACCTTGTGTTACATCCTGTCCAGACTGTGGAACCATTCAAATAAAATAGAATAAATTTAAGAAAGACAGCATAATACACAGCATTCTCCTAAAGAAATTCCGTCCATGAGTATACCATCATTTTTATTTGTTTTGAAGATGTCACTACCATCGTAATTAGCACTAAAATTGGAGTGGCAAAAACCGGAAGGTCACACCTAAAGGTGTTCAGTTAAGCTTATTCATCCCTCCGTGTCTCCTTCCTCTTTTTGTGTGTTACAGCTAGTTACCGTTGGGCCTGTCCAACACACTGACAGCAGACTTCTGCAGGGCAACTTCCACATCTAGTTCTCCCCAAGCCACCACCCCCCCTAGTACCCCACATAGCCTCATTCCTTACATAAAGCATAAACCCCTATAGGTCTCCCACCATCTCAATCTTACATCTCAGTCCTGCCTGCTCTCACTACTGGCATCTCTCCTTCTCTCCCTTTCATGGTGTTTAAAGGAACCCGTTTCTCTTCTTTCAAGGAGTGCTTCCTTTCCATCTTCTCACTTCATCTGAAAAACGATGACACCTCTGAAGTTTCTCCTACAGTCCTGTAGCATCAATGCCAGCACGAGAGGCTGCATCCCTCTAGCTCTGCCCTACTGCTTGCAGACTCATCACTCCATCCCCACTTCTACTACAGCTGCTCTCCAACCAGGAAGCAGAATTAGTTTCTCAATCTCTCCTCTAGGTCTTTGCCTTTTCCTCTGTGTTACTTCCCTTACAACTCAGCCTGAAGCCAGCACTAGAAATGTACATCACCTGACTTACTCTGTACCTGCTTCTAACTAAACCAATGCAAAAACTGGCTTCTAAGGTAAGCCTCGATTACTGGGCACTAGTGAATTGTTGAGGTTTGATGGCCAATACACTTTTAATTTCTGCCACTACAGGGTCTTGAGTCCTGTTCAGTGGCAGGTTCCCCATGTCCCCACTATGCTCTACAATGCCCTACACTTCCAGATAAAAAGAAAAAACAAATTAGCTTTAATTTCCTCTACTCTTACCCTCAATCCACCATACATTCCCAAAACTCTGTCTGTACCCAACCTTAACTGCTTTCCTTGAGACACAGAAAAGGTGAGGTCCATTTCATCCTCTCTCAATGTTCTTTCTCCTACTGCTTCCCTTTATTTTTGGTGGCTGGCCAGTGCAGGGACCCAAACTCTTGACCTTGGGTATTATCAACCTCTGTTTTCTAGTGGCTCCTTCCCCTTGGCCTAAAAGAATACCTAATCTCTCCAATATTTAGAATAAAAACATAAAATTCTCCTCTCGCCACAGCTTCCTCTCTCTGACTTCAAGAAAAATCAACTAAATAACTTGGCTCAAGCTTTTCATTTTCTTAATTTCTCTACCACTCAATATTATCCAACCTGGCTTCTTCTCTGTATCTCTCTACAAAACTCTTCCTCCATGTAGTCCCTGGAGCATCTGACAAGGCTGACTACTCCCATCTGATCTCCTACATCTAGGACACTTCCTTCCTCAATGTCCCTATGTTTTCTTCAATGGCTTCCTCTCCCTTCACATCACAAAGTTGTTAAAAAGGATTCTGATCTTGGCCCTCCTTCCTTTTCGCTCAGTATTCTCCACTATTATCTCTATTTTGGTGGCTTACAAACGCTCTAGGTTATAGGGAGTAAAAAGGAAAGGCCTTTACTTACCACCTATATACTAATGGTCCCCAAATCTCTCTAGCATAGACTTTCTCCTTAGTTCCAAATGCAGTTCATAACCACTTACTCATCAGTCTCATTTGTACATTTCACAGGCATCTTAAACATGCCCTACTGTTCTCTGTGTTCCTCCTTCAGTTACTGTACCCGTTCTCCTCCCTCCACTACTGTTCTACAAATTAATAGTCCACATACTCCTACACTTGTCCTCCACCTTCAGTCTTTTCACCACATGGCAAAGTGACCACTAAGTCAGATTACAACACATCTCTGTTTAAGTATGACCTAAGAAGTTTCATCTTACTAGGAATACAAGTCTAAGTCCTTTTCACGGTTCCCAGCTACTCCTCTGCCCTTATCTCCTATTATTTGTGCTGCTCCAACCACACTGGCCTTCTCGCATAAGGTCTGTTCCCTCAAGCCTGTGCCCAAATGGCATCCTGATGGGCATTTCCCAATCTTGTATATTTCTGTCTTCCCCTTGCTAGAAAGTCAGCTTTAGGCTGGTCAGTTAGCTCAGTTGGTTAGAGTGTGGTGCTGGTGACACCAAGGTCCAGGGTTGGATACCTGTACCAGCCAACTGCCAAAAAGAACCAAAAAATTCAGCTTTAACTTTAACTGCTTTCCCTGAGGAACAGAATAGGTGCAGCCCAATTATGTATCAATGTTCTTTATCCAGTTTCTTCAACCTCTGCTTTAAAGGGTTAAAATTTGTGTCTTTTTTATGTACTGCTATATCCCACTGCCTGACACATACTATGTACTCAATGAAAAAATTACCCATTACCCATTTACCAGTAGAAGGCAAGGACAGCATACAAAATCTAATGACCTTTATCTTTCCAGCCAAGTGTCTGGGACACAGTACTCATTTTCAATTACAGAATTAATAAATGAACAGAGGAATTAGGAGAAGAGAGACAGGAGAATTTAATCTACAGATGTTCATAAACCTTGTCCTCATTAGAACAAATGTTTTTAATATATTCAAACCTAATTTAGAAACAAAGCCATCTAATTTGATCCTTTCTAAAGCAGTTAGAAATGTCTCTTTATATTCATTTTGGTATAATTTTCAAACCATGTCTGGATTTTAGAACAATAGGGTCTGAGAATCAATACCAAATGACCATCACAACAGCTATAAGTCTGTTTTCACACTGCACAAATACCTTCCTCACCTCTAATATTGGTTTCCTGTTATAGTCATCTTTATAATGGCAGTATTAGAGAAATACAACCATTCTGTATTAGTAGATATAAGCAATTTTAATATTTTTCTGCCATAGAAGACAACTTAGCAGTTATTCAAAATTTGCTTTAACTGGGTTAAGTACCATACTTTAAAACTGAACAAAGAAATACTTACTTTATATAGTTGAAATCAGCTTTCAGGTTGAGAGAAGTACTACTGGTACTCTTTTTCAAATCGTGGATAGCATTCTGCCATTCCTGTACAGCAGCCCAATCAGCAATTGAAATATAACATTCGCATGCTTTATTTCCTAAATAATTTATAACCTCAGGGGAAGAGTCGGCTGGTTTGGACAGCACAGTTTTCCTGGATTCACCTGATGAAAGTATTTTATAAAATAAGAGAGAAATTCAGAGCAATTATAAATATTTCAAAGAGCACAGAAACCTAAAAAGCAGCACAAAAATAACTACAACTTTTGCTCTGTTTTATTTTATACTGAATGCTCACCATTCAGAGAATGTTTGGGGCTGGCACTGTTACGCCCAGCATTGGCCAACGTGAGAACAGATTTATCGAAGCTGGAGATGCAGCAATCAACGCCTGTCATGGCACACAGGTGCTCCTGGTACTCCACAGAGGCCTTTTCAAACCTTAATGCAAATTGAAGAAGTCTTATTTTAAATTCACATATCTTGTCCCCCGCCCCCAAAATGGTGAAAAAATGAATTACGCAAAAAATTGAGCTAAGACGTGTTACTTATTCTGCAAGGCAAAGGGGACCATGGCGTGGGACTTATTAGATCACTTTCTCAGAAAAAATGAAAATAAATTCAAAGACAGTTAAATGTTAAGAAACATAAGACATGGGCTGTCTGGTTAGCTCACTTGGTTAGAGTGCAGTATTGTTAACACCAAGGTCAAGGGTTCGGATCCCCTACCAGCCAGCCATTGGTAAATAACTGATGTCAATGTGTAGAAATGCTATGTAGGGGCCGACCCCGTGGTGCACTCGGGAGAGTGCAGCACTGGGAGCGCAGGGACGCTCCCGTCGCGGGTTCGGATCCTATATAGGGATTGCCGGTGTGCTCACTGGCTGAGCGCGGTGTGGGCGACACCACACCAAGGGTTGCGATCCCCTTACCAGTCACGAAAAAGACAAAAAAAAAAAAAGAAATGCTATGTAGAAGTATAAATGCAAGAAAAGAATCCACAAAGTAACAGATCTAACTGCATAATAATGACACTTCTGGGTGTCCAAAACACAACATAAACATTAAAAACAAATTACAAATCAAGAAACTATACAGCATCAAAAACCTTAGCATGTAATAAAATGTCAAAGATTAAGGAAGGAAAAAATGAGAGGCCATAAAAACATAAAATAGTCAACGTAATACACAGAAAGTTCTACTATTACATGAAGAAATAGAAATAACAGCTATTTTCACTGATGATGGTAGGGTTCTTATTTCTCAGTGATCCTCAGTATTCAGAAAGGTGAAGGAAAGGGGATACTTTATTGGTAGGGGTATAAATTGGAGCCATCTTTTCAGTAGGGTAACTTAGCAATAGTTGTTGTACGTATCACAAGCTTTATGATTTATAGACTTTCCTCTAGTAAATCAACTTGTAGCAATGGATTCAAAGACAGTAATCAGAAACATGAGCAAAGATTAAGTGCCATGGTGCGCTGAGATTAGTAAAAACGTATCAGAAACAACCTAATGTCCAACAATAAGGAATGTTAAATTACAGTACACTCACAAATAAATACAACTGTCCACTAAAAATCACGTCATAAAATATTTAGCGAGGCAAATATTTTTAAAAGTATCGTTAAGTAGAATAAGCAGGTCAGAAAACTATGTGCCAATGTATTCTGCTGTTTCTGTGAAAAGAGAGGAGAAAACCATAGGAGGGGGTCTTCAAAAAGTTCATGGAAGCATTCATATTATCTTTTAATTCAATTTTTCCACGAAATTTTTGAAGTACTCTCGTATATGAAAGAAAAAAAAGAACTTAGGAGCAGTTCTCTTTATTTTCCTAAATTTTCAATATTTGGTTAAACTAACAGATATTGACACAGACTTATTATGATACATGCTATTTTACCTAGAGGAACTGAATGAGTTTAAATGTATAGTTCACAAGACTAATAAGGAAATACTTCAACAATAAAGGGTAATTCATACCAGCCTCAGACGTGGAAGGTTCTCAATTAAGAATTTAGTTCAAAAGTATTTATAAGACAAACAACTCTGATCTTGTTTTATAGTATGATTTCCTGCTAATTCCTAAATAAGTCACTCAAGTATTGCTGCTAATTAAAGAACAGACTAAAGACGCCTCTTAGGGATTTATAGCAAGCTTCAATTGCTGAAATTCATCAAAGCTGTTTTAATATTTAACTACAGTGTTAGCCAGTAATACAAAAGGATTTAAACATAAACTAATGTTATCACCCATTTCCTTCCTTCCAGCTTACCTCCCTTCAGCCTGCTGGGCCACCGAGTTAATCCAGAGAAGATTTTTTCCAATGATGGAAGATGACCAGACAGCAATTCCTTGTATAGCTTCAGGACAATGAAGTTCACACAGTGCTTCTACCACCATCATGATGGTTACCTCCAATTCACTCCCCTGAAAACGGCATTCAGAAAAATCAATCGCAGACTCCAATAATATTGAAAGTTTAAATCCTACTAAATTTACAACTACTGATTACAATTTAAGCCTATTGAAAGTCAAACGTACTTAATTATTTTCACAACATTATTTAGCTTAGCATTCTTTAAATGTTACATATAAGGTGGCCACAAAAGGTGACTAACAGAACCTTAACAGCACATCACTGTTAGTCTTCATCCTCCTCACCCCCAAAAGTTACCCAAACATTTAACCTGTGGCCTCTGTAGGAATAACACAAGAAGGAAACAGAAAGCAAAATTTAAATATAAATAAACATGAATTAAATAATCACTAACTTCATGTCTTTGAATATTGCTTAATGACATTTTGCTATTTCTGGATTCCACTTATTCACTGTAAACCCATTTAACCAGCCAGGAATTATTCAAGCACTTTTCCGTACATTATAAAAATTATCTCTTCCACAAAAAAATTTCTTAGAATAACCTTCAAGCTTCTAACTCTTAAGCAGAAGAAATGTGTATTTTTAACATGTTCTATGTAAAAAACATAAATAAGTGACTTTAGCAGTTACTGCTTTTACAAAATACTGAATCGAAACTTTAAAAATGAATCAAAGTTTTAACTTATTTTATGTCCATAGGTTTACTTCTTTTGGTGTGATTTAATCTAAGTTTTTCTAATCAACAGATTTAAAATGGATTCCAAACATACCACATTACCTGAGAGAGATTACTTGTCTTCATTTCTGTAAGCAAGTCAAAGCCATGTCGTACAGTCACAGCAGGCTGTCCTGCCAATAATCCAACCCTCATGATGGAGAGTCGGATCCGAGTTAGCCAGTCTTGACAAGTTTGGCGATTGGTATAAAAAAAAGTCCTAATGACCTTTAGAATAAAGGGGAAAAAAAGAGCTCAGGATTGGTTCAAATTATTGGTGTAGATATCTCAAATACATATACACCAAATACATAAGTCTACTGTGATTTCAGCTCTGCACACAATGCCAGCTTTGACCATGAAACTGCTATGAAGCAACACTATCCCACTGAAACCAACCTTGGGAGGTGATGTTAATGCATTAGCACATCCCTCATAGGCATTATACATTAATTTCTCCAGATTTTCCAGATACTGAAGAAGAAGAACAAGTCTAAGTTGGTTACTGCTGTGGCCTTCATCACTGTCCGCAGTTGTCCACTGACTAACATCCTGATCAGGGTTTAGTGTGTGAGCTGCAAGACTTCTAATGATACCTGAAAGCAAAAACATTCTAAATTAAAAAGAAATCTTTAAGGATCCTAGAATAAATGTGAATTTGTGAAATAAATTCACATTTATCAAGTATTTTATGTCTATCCATCAATTTAAAACAAAAAACTCCAAAATGAAAGATCTTTCTTTTATGGAAAAAAATGTTTTCTCCACACAAATCCTCTAAGTTTTTGAATAAAACAGACAACCATGTTGCCAATGCAATTATTCAATAAAACCTTATTCAAACAAACATACCTGAAAATTACTGATAAAATATTAACAAAAATCATATACTCTCAAATCTTTGTTTTACCAAAGATAAGAAATCCATTATCTCTTAATTAATAAGGCTTTTGAAAGTATTAACATCACAAAGTATGAAAGAGAACCAAGAGTCGGGTACCTTCGATTGTCTGGAAGGTGTCTTGAGCTCTGCCCAGTGGGGTTCTCAACTTAGAAAGGACAGTGAATTGTGCTGCTTCCCAAATAGCCCACTGCCAAAGGACAGCATCTGTCTTTAGAAGATTGCGGGGAATTGTTGATTGGTCACGCTTATCCAGTCTCTGGCAGCTATAGAACAATCTTTCTAACCAATTGTCCTTCCTGGGAAAAGTAGTTTCATATTTAACAGACAATGACAACTTCATTTTAATAATCTAAAAAAATTGCAAGGGGAATGGGAATAAGGGAGTACAATTTTTCCTACCTCAAAAAGACAAAACCCATGAAATTGAGAAGCATTATATCCCCACCTCTCTCATTCTGAGCTCTTTTATAGTTAAAACAAGATGGGGTATGGTATGGCTGGATTATCAGGGTAAATGGCCCTTGACAATTTGGCTGTCAGGATAAAACTCACTCTCTGCAACTAAGTATCTCCAGAATATCCACACCCTTAGCTCCTTCCACAAATTATTGATATCAGATCAGTTAACTATCAACCACATTTCATTACTCAATTTCAAAGCCCATTTCTGTTTCTACAGATGCTATCTTCAAAGCAATTTTCCTATTGATGAAAACTAAAATAACCCATTTGAAAGAATGTTACTTTCTACTCTGCCACCCTAGACATATTTTCTCCTCAAAACTGGGTAATAAGGTCAAGATAGTGTAAGAATTACTTTTCCCACATGAAATAGTCAAGGAAATGTCTTACCCTGTTCTATGAGAGTTCCCATACAAAATAAAACTAATAACATCAGAAAAATCTTGTGGGTGGAATGTGTTACTTGGTGCTTTACTCATGTGACTTCTTAATGCTAAAGAAATTTCTTGAATTTCTGTGTGATTGTTATTGCTGTAGATAGAAAATAAAGTCACTGTTATGCAAAATGTTTTAGTTAAAAGGCTGGCACATAATGTGAAGAGGTTATTTCCTTGTTAATTAAACTAAAAGCAAATAATATAATAAAATTAAGACTTTAAAATGGTACAGACATATTACTACAACTTCATAATTTCAGGTTCTTAAAGCTCCCAAAATCAACTTAATCAAAACAATAAAAGACTATAATTTTGTTTTTCAAATATCTGTACTAAGAAACACATTTTGGCATTATGATTTATTCTATACTAATTATTGTGAAATTATTATAAAGCTCATAAAAGATATAACATGTAATTATTTTCTTCCAGACTTGCAAAATTTGATTCTTTGACAACTGTTCAATCACTGAGAAGACATGACATTAAATGCACTACTAGGCAATTTGTCTTCTCCCAAACTAGACAATTACTATGCAGTAAAAACAGTGGGATGTCTTTGCCCCCAAACATCTGTTATACCTTAGGACGACATCTAAGGGAATTGATTTCAACAGCTTTCCAAATGCTTGTCGAATACGAGTTCCACTATGAACTAGCTGAACACGGCAAACATCGACACACCTATTGAAAAATGAAATAGGTAAAGCAGGCATGGTAACATTTCCATGCTATTAGGGCCAGAATCAAAAGACATGATCTTCAGTCCATACCTCTGTAAAAGATCATCTGGCAAGGAAGAGGACAGAGCATGTAGACTGCTGCATGCTTGCAGACAGATATTTGCATCTTCGACAAGAGCTATTAAAAATTAAAAGATATTTTCAGCTTGCCAAAAGAAATTATATGTCAGTTTGTCATAACTTTCTGAACCTATTAATTCATTCAACAGACAGTGAGCGCCTACTAAGGACTAGGTACTGTTCTTGACTGCAATCCTCACTGGCAGTAACATTTGAGAAAATAATACATTCAATAAAACCCACTTAAAGTGACTAGTCTTCACGTATACCTTTTTCTGTGGGAAAATTTAAAGGGTATGGGATGTATAAACATTCACATAAGCTTAAGAACATGACAATCACTTAAAACAACTTATTTTTCAATTATTGAGAACAAGACTGGGGCCAAGCCCGTGACGCATTCAGGAGAGTGTGGCACTAGGAGCGCAGCAGCGCTCCCGCCGCGGGTTCAGATCCTATATAGGGATGACCGGTGCGCTCACAGCGCTCACTGGCTGAGCGTGGTGCGGCCGGTCTCAAAAAGGACAAAAAAAAAAAAGAACAAGACTGCCAGTTAGCTGGGATGTTTAGTCTGATGGTGATAACACTAATGTCCAGGGTTCAATCCCTACACTGGCCAGCCACAAAAAAAAAAAAAAAAAAAAAAAAAACCACAAAAAACAAAATCAAGAGTGACTGTGTATCTGTCATTAAAATGGGAATTATATATCTTCACATCAGGAAAAGCTCTCAAGTGACTACTTTCTCCCATTACCAAAGATCCGTTTTTTAAGGGTTGATAAACAAAATTAAAAATCAGAGAGTCTTACTGTTGGCTAAAAGGCCTTTGCAAAATTTATGGAAAGATGGAAGAGAGAATAAAGGTGCATATGTTTCTGACTTCTTCATTAAAACAGCCACTTCCAAAGCCCAAGTCATTAATAGTTTCCTGAAACACAAAATACATGTTGACTTTACATTTAAAAACAAAACAAAACTTAAAAAAACCTATTCTTACATTGGTTTTGTTTTTGTTCTCAAACAATATGAAACGAAAACTGAAACTACAGAAATAACTTTGTCAAAATGGTTGCATGCCTTCTAAAAAAAATCTCCCCAAAGTAGCATAAATTGCAGCAAAGAATATAAAAAATCTCTATAGAAACATTCCTCTATAAAACACTGGGATGTGGGTAGGGGTTGGGATTTTACATGTAATTCTTTGGGGAAAGAATAAGAAAGCCTAGATTAAAGAATAAAATCAAATTACAAAGTGTTTTACAGTGAAGAAGCTGCTCTACCTCAACACTATAATCCACATTTCTTATTCTCAAATTATAAAGGCAAAATTAATATAAATTTAGGAACCATTAATATTATGAAATATTTGTTACCTCGTATCCTGGTTAAGGTTATCTTTCTTAAGCAATATTCCCAGAAGATTTAATATAATTGAAAAATGTTTCTTTGTAGCTGTAGTTACAGTACTAATCACAGCTCCATCAAACAAAGAAGGGGACGACGAACTAAGACTACTAGATATAAAGTGATCATGCCTGAAAGACAAAGTATGAATCATCCATTGATCTTTAACAACTACAACAACAAAAAGCATGTCCAAAGTTAAATCAACAGACATTTTTTAAAATCTATAGTTTAGAGTGCTCACCTTCCCCTTTAAATGTTTTGTGTGTTTTAAAGAACAAATACAGTACCTGGTACAATGGGAATACAATGTGTAGAGCACTGCATACTGAATGGCAGGGAAGTGAACAGCCAGGTCACCATGCACAATCATCAGATTCTTACTTAGAAGTGCAAAGACTGTTGGAGATAGTGCCCACATCTGACAACATACAAAAGACAGTAAATTTATGACTCCTCCAAGATATGCACAAGTACACAAAGAGTTTATCCTTCAAAATAAGTGTGTTTAGACATGTTTTAAAATGACAGTTACAAATATAAATCTGGAAACAATCTAGTACACTAAACCTGGGGTCTCTGGCAAACACTTTTTGGAAGATAGTAAATATCTTAGGCGTTGCGGACCACATAGCAGCTCTGCTGCAATGTGGCAACTACTCAACTCTGCCACTGTAGTGAGAAAATAGCCACAGACAAAACAAAAATGAGAAAGGCTGTGTTCCAATAAAACTTTCTTCATAAACACAGGTGGCGGTGCGGTGACGGATGCACAATTCTGTAAATATACTAAAAATCATTGAATTGTACACTTTAAATTTAGAATTGTATGTGAATTAGAGTTGTTTTTAATAAGACAACCAACCAAAAAACAGGTGCTGGGCTGCATTTGGCCATGGGCCACAGTTCACTGGTCTCTGGTCTAAACAAAGCCCTTTGTGCCCTTTGGTGTAGTAGACTGCATTTCCTCAATGTTCCGTATTCTCCAAATGGCAATGTGCCCTGTCTAACGAAAAAAAAAAATGCACACAAGGCTTGCCATTCTAAGCCTTTTCCATCCTTCCCCTTTCCTTTCTACTGCTAAGACACTCCATTCCACTTGACTGCACCATCCCCACCTTCTCCTCTCCTTGTTTCCAAAGTGTAGGACATAAACCTCCTCAAACATGTATACAATGTGAATTCTTCCAAAATCAAATTTTGGTGTGTAAAGAAGGGAAGAGGTTATTGCAGCTTTCAAACATAAGCGTAGCTTTCAATGAGAGAAAGAGAAGCTACGGAAGGATACAAGGCAATCCGCTCACATAATATGAAGAATACACAAGCATAAACATCAAATTCTGGGGCCGGCCCGGTGGCGCACTGAAGAATGAGCCACTTGGGAGCGCGGCGGCGCTCCCGCCGAGGGTTCAGATCCCATGTGGAGACCAGTTCCCACTCACTGGCTGAGCGTGGTGCGGGCGCAGCACCAAGGGTTGCGATCCCATTGCCGGTCCCCGGTACGGGCGCAACACCGAGGGTTGCGATCCCATTACCGGTCAGTAAAAAAGACAAAAAGGAAAAAAAAAAAAACCATCAAATTCTGATTCTCACCTCCTTCCCCCTTAGAAAACTCTCTTAATTACATCCCATTACATACGACTAAAAGTAATGGTTTTCACCCCTGTAATGTTCCACAGGAGGGAGAAATATACAAACAACAACTAACAATTATAAATCAAAAGCAGGGCCACTTCAAACTTTTTTGTTTGTTTCGGGTGTTTTTCTCTTTGTTTTTGGTGGCTGGCTGGTGTGGGGATCCAAACCTTTGGCCTTGGTGTTAATAGCATCATGCTCTAACCAAGCGAGCTAACTGGCCAGACCAAAGATATGGAACACTTCACAAATTTGCATGTCATCCTTAAACAAGGGTCATGCTAATCTTCTCTGTATAGTTCCAATTTTAGTATATGTGCTGCCAAAGAGAGCACTCAAATTTCTTCAAGGAAAAAAATCTTTACTCTTTTTCTAAAAGAAAATATATTAATGTCCCTAGAGAAAATTAGGCAGTCAAAATAAAAGACCATATGTACGCACTAACTTCAGTGGAGAGAAGGAAAAAAGTACCAGGGGAAGAAAAAAGAAATTGCATATTAAAAGAACCATACAAATTTAAAAGCTATGGAAAATGTTGACAAAATTTCTATAAGCATGCTAGAGTAAATAGGAAAAATACATAAAAGACATTTTCTAGAAAATAAAACAAACACATAAAAACTTATCAAGGGTTGTCCAGGAAAAGAAGACACATTCCTGCCAATTTTATCTACCCAGGCATGTCCTAAATATGCCCTTTTGTCATATAGTGATTCTGTAGACACACTGATGTGACAGTGAATAAAATAAATAAACATGCAATAACAAAAGGCTTAAGCATGGATAAAGTCATTACAATTAAAGACTCACCCCAATTAGTGAGTTTTTGGCATTTCCAATTGTAGTCAGGGCACTGAGGTCAAATATAACTACAAATTTTGCATTGTCTACATTGAATACATGATTCTTAAAAGCTTCATGTTTTATTTCAGAACAGGCATCAGGAAGTTGTAGACTATGTAGCAGGTTGTTTAGGGCACAAGTCATTTCTCCCAAAATTAACTTATAGGCAGTCTCCAAAACAGGAATATTCTTCAAGCTGAGCACTGCTTGATAAACAGCATGGGCTACAGCAACAACCTGAAAAAAGAGAACATTCAGGGAAGTGATAAGTAAATGTAAACAAAATCATCTAAAAGTATATGGAAAACAAATCGCTACCTGCATAGTGCTGGTGATACAAACCAGTTTAAGATTGATAAATTCACAGACCAGAACACCTAAGATATCTTAATTTCTGAAAAACCAACCTTAGGGAAACTACACATCAGTGACCTTTTAAAAAATCTGTTAAGGCTTATTACAAAATAAAGAGCACTTTAAATTAAAACTGCAAATATAAAATTTCTTGAAATGTCATTTTTAAACAGTCAACATCAAAACACATGCAAACAGCAGTGTACGGGTGGTTTTCCTATGTCTACTTGGGAAGTCTATAGTGGATTTGATAGGGGTTGGTTGAGAAGTTAATAATTTTTATTTTACCACATATACAGTACTTCTGAATTTATAACTTTATAAATATGTCTGCTTGTCTTACCTTTATGAAAATTTAATAAAAACAAATGATGGGTGTTATGAAAAGAGTACCTAGCACATCATTCATCAGGGTATACAATACGATAAACAAATATTAACTTAAAAGAATCATTACAATCACTATATTCTAAATCAAATAGTAATCATATCTTTCAATTTCACTTATGTAGACTATAGCCTAAGTAACCTAAGTCCCACTCTTCAATGACTCATCAAGTCATTATCAAAGTATCACTTACCTCTTTTTCTTTATGATAACGTAAAAATAGTAGTTTAGATGATGGTATAAATAGTTTTTCTACAAATGATGATGGCAGTTTTGTATTTATTTGTTCAACAATCTAAAAGAATAAAATTTTAAAAATAAGCTTGTCAAGTCACAAAAAGACACAAAGGAACCTTAAATACAGACTGCTAAGTCAAAGAAGCCAATCTGAAAAGGCTATATACTATATAATTTCAACTCTGTGACATTCTGGAAAAGGCAAAACTATGGAAAGAGTAAAAAAGATCAGGGGTTGTCATGGGTTTGAGGGGAGGGATGAGTAGATGAAACACAAGGGATTTTTAGGGCAGTGAAACTATACTGTAATAGTGGACACATGTCATTACACATCTGTCAAAACTCACAGAATGTATACTGCTGAGTGAACCCTAAAGTAAACTATAAACTTTAGTTAATGATAATGTGTCAATATTTGCTCATCAATTGTAACAAATGTGCCATACTAACACAAGATGTTAATAACAGGAGAAACTGCTGAGGATGGGGGGAGATGGTATATGGGCACTCTACTTTCTGCTTAATTTTTCTATAAACCTAAAAACTGTTCTAAAAAATAACCTCTATTAATTTACAAAAAAAATAACATATCTAAGCTGTATTATTTTAAGGCCTTAACACTGTGACATTAAAAGGTCTGGACATCTTAACAGGACAAATGTATTTTATACTTAAATATGAGCATTTTTTTACATTGGCAAAGGGAGGTATAACTTTGGCAGAAATACTCAGCAGAATGTCATCTAGAATTTGCTTTAAAGTAATCTAGTTGGAGATGAGGGGACAGCAAGGAGGAGGCAGAGAGTTGGCGGCCTAGATGAAACCAGATGGGCCATGTGTTTCTAATTATACAAGCTGAGTATTAAGTATGCAGAGATGCATTGCACTATTCCATTTTTTTATGTGCTTCAGAATGTCCATAATACACATGGGGGAGAGGTGGGAGATGTTGATGGTTAAGAAATTAAAGGAATAAAAACTATAAAAGAAGTTTCATATAGGAAACAAAACATAACATGGTCTTTCAAAGTAGCTATCAGGTACCTTCTCTTGGTAAACAACAGTATTTATCAAAAGTACTAGAGTCTGGGCCGGCCCCGTGGCTCACTCAGGAGAGTGTGGCGCTGGTAGCGCCAAGGCCGTGGGTTCGGATCCTATATTGGGATGGCCAGTGCACTCACTGGCTGAGTGTGGTGCGGATGACACCATGCCAAGGGTTGCGATCCCCTTACCGGTCAAAAAAAAAAAAAAAAAAGGTACTAGAGTCTGGGGTGAAGGATAATATTTCATCAAAAAAACAAGTAAAGCCACATTGAGATAAGCTTTCAAACACTAAAAGTAAATAGATACTAGAACAAAAGCATACTCAGATTATATAAATAAGACTGATTATTATACTCTAAAAAAAAAAAAAAAAAAAAAAAAAAAAAAAACCCAAATTTTAAAAAAAAAAACTATTTTTTTTTCCAAAAAAAAAAAAAAAAAAAAAAAAAAAAGCAAAGCCCTTAATTTCTTCCACGTCAATTTAAATTTAAGGGCCGGAGTAAACCAACACATTAAAGAGCAACTAAAAAGAGTAATTCACATACCAATGTGAGTAAATTCAAGACTGAGATGATATAATCAGTACCACAAGTCTGGCAATTCTCCAGTTGGTCTAATCCATATGTAATGACCATGTCACAATGTATAGTCATGCTAGGATCCAAGCTGCCGAGCAAAACACCAACACACTCATTAGCAGCTGTCAACACAGCCTCAGAAAAAAACACTTGGTTTGCAGCCGTCACACATCTCATTACTCTGTACAGAACCTGCAAATGGGAAAAACAAGCAGCTTTTTAAAAAAATTCACATGCTTCCACAGAGCAAGAAAATATTTTCTACTTAATACAATTTCAACTAAAAATTAACTGCCTGTCTTGCCAGTAGTCTCATAATATTCTAGCTCTCAGTAACTGAATAATAAGGGTATCTTTAGAATAATATGCAGAACTGATCTTGGCTAAAAAATTCCAAAGTACTATTGTGACATGAAATGGAATTTGCCATCATCTATTTCCCTTACACCCACTTCTCCCCACAAAGCCACTAAATGGCTGAAGCTCAGAATCTTTTTAATAATGAAGTATACCAGAACTCAGAACAGTAACAGTATTAACAGCATAGAAATAACCTGTCCACACTTACTGCAATGTAGGTCTTGGGCTTCTGGTAATCAATCTTTTCAAACTAAACATCCAAGTCATCTTAAACTTATTAAAGTTCATGTACTGATGTTCTCTTTTGAAAAATAAGTATTCTCATGTTTATAACATAATACTTTTTTAAGGACTACGAAAATCGTATAATTTCCAACACACACAAAAAAGAACCACAAAAGTGTAAGTCAATATTTATGTACTAAATTTTTAATAAAAATAGGGGAAAAAACCAGTACAAAATTATGCTGAAAAATATTTCTATAATGTTTAACAACCACTACATATAGGATATTTTTTAACCTACACATAAGTTTTGTTAAAATTGTTTGCGAAGGTCTAAAAGATCTTCATAAAATAATAAATTTAGTATATAACTAATATTCCTCTCCTTTTGTTTTACATCTGCATTAACTGCCTTTATTTCAACTCCAAGTCTTCAAAACCACCTTTTAAACAGTAAAAGTGAAACAAGGACATTAATCAGGCTTAAAATATCAACATGCTCACTTAAATTATTTTCAGGATCTGACATTTCTGCTCAAAGATACAACTAACTCTTAACTAAGAATTACATATATAATATATCTACATTAATCAGGCTTAAAATATCAACATGCTCACTTAAATTATTTTCAGGATCTGACATTTCCGCTCAAAGATACAACTAACTCTTAACTAAGAATTACATATATAATATATCTTCTTTCATCTAGCAATATATTCAACAGAATTAAATGCTCCTAAAAGCTAGAGTTTTGTTCTAACGGTAAATTTTTAATCATTTAGATTAAATCTTTCATGACTGTATCACACATTTCTCCCTTCTTATTCAAGCAGAGGTTAGAGCGTGGTGTTATAACACCAATGTCAGGGGTTCGGATCCCCATACTAGCCAACCAACAGAAAAAAAAAAAAAAATTATCCAAGCACAGTACAATGCCTGGAGTTCACTTCTCATATCTACAACCCTGAACCACTCATTGGACTGTACTACAGTGCAGCTAATGATAGGGGATGCTGAAGTATGGCAATCTAGCTACCTCTTATGACAGGCCTCAGACTAGTATGTATTTCAAATTTGTGTATCTTTATATTCTTTGATGTGAGGTTCTCAGAGAACATAAAGATACACAAATTTCACAGAAGTATCATCCTATCATGCTCAGAGAAAATGACTTTTTGAGGCTTTCTTTATAGTGTTATTCTTAAGAGATGCAATAATTTAAAAGCAAAACTATAATTAACAATTTAAACAAAAGAATAAGATTTTAAAAGAATGTTTAAAAAACAAGAATAAATAAATCTGTAAAGCATCTCCTAAGAAAAAAGTTCATGGAGGTTTTAAAATCCAGAGTGGCCTTTTTTTGTGTGGGGGTTGGGGTATGAGATGGGAGAGCAATGGGATACAGCAGGATTCCCTACTTTTCCGGCTATTTAAGAAAATAACCAGACACACACGTATGTATGCTAAACGAAGGGTTAATAATAACATAGTTCACTAGGTAAAGAGAAGCATTTACAATACAAAACTATTTTTCTGAATTACACTTGACACTCCTAAAGACACTTACATCTGTTACATAAGCCTCAGTAATTGGAGGACCCCGGATTGGACTGAAGCGCTCCCCAATGCTCCTCACCACAGTACTAAATACTCGGAGAAGCGCTGCCAGCTTTGGTAATGACACCGATGGAGGAGGAACGTCTTCATCCACAGATTCCCCAGAGGCTACATGGCTGAGGTCCTAGGTATGAATTCACAGCATTCTTATTTAAGTAGTACAATGTTTTTTTAAAAAACCAAAACAAAAACAAACCTCCCAATTTTTAAGTCAATTAACTTTAGAATGAATTTTTACATATTTAGAGGAATTTTGGCCTATATACTCACCTCAACATAACCAAATATAAAAACGGGTTTTACCCCTCTAATTATTTAAATAAGCCAACAATAAATTTAAAAAATAATCTGTTTTACCAACTTAGAAAGGTGTTGGGGAAAAATAAATTCTAGTACATATTATAGCTACATAAAGGTAATAAATGGAGCCAGAAACTTCCCATTCCTGAACTGGTTTTCTGTTAAAATCTCACTCTAGGTATTCTTTGACTCACTCAATTCAACAGTAAGTACTCCACACCATTAAGCACATGAAGAACAAGGGGGAGAGGGTTGTTAAAAAATTTTAAGATCTGGTCTACAGATTTCCAATCTAGTTGAGGACGTAAGACATACTCAAAGGAAAAGATTAGAATGAAATGGGGTATTAGAACCAATATATATCTGTATATAATCAAACACCAAAATAACAGAAGAGAATTAGATCTTATGGATGCCAAGGGGGAAAGTCTCTATAAACTAGAATGAGTGGCCTTTGAGAAGCAGATCAGCCTTAAAGGCAGGCTAGGAAAAAAAGACATTCTAGGTGTGGGAGAAAAAGAAAACAACGTGGAAGCAAAATATTCTCTTGCTTTTCTCAGAGACAGAACAAATCAATATAGTTGAAAGCAGTGAATTCTTGTTGGCTAGAAGTGGCAAAGTTATAAAGAAAAGACGAGGCTAGATTTTTTATGGGAAGCTTCAACACCAAAAAAGAATCATGGTAGATATGAATAGGGATGAAATACAAAGAGATTCAGATAGGAGATGGCAGAGTTAAGCCATGACAGTGGGTCCAGGCAAACCCAGCACCAATAACAGATGCTTCAGCAGCACCCTTAAACTGGATGCCCTATGTGCAGTACAGCTGCAAAACTCAGCTGAAGGCAAGGCGTGTCCCTCCAAAGCATAATTCAAGATCCCCTGTACCCGGTGAGAAGAAAGTCTTTAGGGTTTTTCAATTTTTTTTTAATACAACATCATTACTCTTCTTTTGATAACAAAAAATAAGAATCAAGTACAGAAAATGTCTTCAGAAAAACATCAGCTACCAAGAGCATTTCAAGTTTTGCAAAATATTAGGCCTGCAATTTCTCTTTTAGTCTCTCCAATAATTTTGCTAGTAACTTAAAAACATTTTTTAAAAAATCAAATTATTACAATGGTCTTCTAATTTCTGCTTAAATGTCAGATGGTCTAAATTATCTTAAAATAAGTCTAGCACTGTTTAAGATTTTTGTGGCTTTTTTAAAAACTGAAATTTTAAGAACTAACTTAGCTTTCTATATACTCACCTCAGCATATGCCTCCATGTCTTCTAGAAACTGACCAAGAAGAGTGGTAGAAAATGCAAGGTCAGCTACCCAAAATGGCTCCAAACTCTGCAACCACCCTTGGAATCATATAAGAAATTTTGAGAGTAGGGGAGAAAAAATCCAAATTTAAAAAATATTCAAGAGCTTTATTTTAAAGATACCTCATCCTGAAGAAGTCTACCCTTAAAATATGCCCTATACCATAAAATTAAGACTATTAACTGTTAAACATGCTGATCATGATTAATCAATACCTCTTTTAATGCTGCAGATATTACATTCTCTAGAAATTAAAATGTAAAGTTCATGTCCTATTTATTAGCAGATTTAATAACCATACTGTCACTACATACATGACTTAGACTAAAATGCCACAATCTACCACAAGCCTGGTTTTCTAACCTGGGGCCGCATCTAGCCATCAAAGGTATGCACCCATCTCCCCAGTGGAAATGAGACAGAACCACTCTAACCGGCATATCTTACTTTCAGAAGTTTACTGCACCAAGGAAGCTAAGAGAAATTACAGCACTTGGAACAAGCTAAAATGTGCAAGTAAGTAGTGCTAGTCATTCGCTCAACTTAAAAAAAAAAAAAAAAGCAAACAAAAAAATCCACTAAAAATCTTTTTTTTTAAAAAAAAAAAAAAAAAAGATGACTGGTAAGGGGACCTTAACCCTTGACTTGGTGTTGTCAGCACCACGCTCTCTCAAGTGAGCCACGGGCTGGCCCAAAAAACCATTTCTTTATCATTCATGACAATTCTCCAAATTAATGTTTGCTTTTTAAAAAAGATCAGAAAAACAAAGTTACAAATAGCCTGGATCTTCCACTCTACCTCTCAAAGTATAGTCCCTACCGTATATTCTACTACCAGTACACGCTACAAATAACTTGGGGAAGTCCTTTCAATTTATCACAGGTGCAACAGTATAATCTGTACTTACTCTCCATGCCTATTACTTACTACTTTTCCTCAGAAAAGATAAGTTTAGCTAACAAGTGATACTCATTTATAATAACCAAAATATTTCTCTGAAGCAATTAGTTTTCCTGGGTTATTAAAAAAATAGTAGTAACAGCTGGTCTTTGAAGGACTAGCATTCCTTTCCACAGTATTTAAACGCCTGTCATATACTAAAAGACTTACCAGACACCTGCTGTGTGAGTGAAGGTTTCTGAGTATGATCTATATGCCATCCAACTAATATATCAACTGTATCCTTGATGGAGACAAAAAGACAGGGGGCCAATCATTTTAAAGTCTTACTGCTATTCCACCTGGGGACTGTTTTACAGTAAAAGATCCTAGAGAGAACATCTATGTCCTAGCTACTTGATACTGCCAACACTTAGGAAAGGGGTGGGGAGCGGCAGGAGATTAAAGGAACTGCTCTTATGACACTGATGAAATATTTTATTTTCTTTAAATATCTTAAGGAATTAATGTCACAGGGGAAAATACACATGGTATTTTTTATTTAAAAAGATTTTTTTATTGCATCATCCAACCCTGGACCCTCAAACATCACTGATTATATTCAAAGGAACAAAAGCACTGTTCTCTATCTGAGTCCCCAGTTCCTCACACATACAACCATCCCCTCACCCCATCATCTGAAAAGGGGAGTAGAAAACTCACCCTAAAATTAGTGCTGAAAATATGAGGGTAACATCGAGCCACCAAAAGAATGCACTTCACACATTTGCAAAGTAACTCTGGTGTATCCACATTTTCAAGAATGGACTGCAGTCTGGTCATTACAAGCTTAAAAATAAAAGTTACAAACCATAAGCATTCAACAAAATAGGGAGAAAACAAGCAAATTAGGTTATTTACTAGTGAGTACTTCAAAAGGTTCATGGAAAAACAGAATCAAAAGATAATATAAGCCCTTCCATGAACTTTTTGAAGTACCTTCATATATCCAAAACTGGTTACAATACCAAGGAAAATAAATTCTAGTTTTAGTTCAAAAAAACTGAAAACATTTCATTCCACTACAATGTTAGTCTTCTTTAATGTCTATTAACATTATTCCTTTTTTTTTTTTTTTAAATGACTAGTAAGGGGATCTTAACCCTTGATTTCGTGTTGTCAGCACCATGCTCTCCCAACCAAGTGAGCTAACCGGTCATCCCTATACAGGGAGCCAAACCTGTGGCCTTGGTATTATCAGCACCACACTCTCCCAAGTGAGCCACGGCTGGACCTAACATTATTCCTTTAACTTTGGTTAATATTAGTCCTAAGTAACATCTGCTTATATTATTCCTAAGTGCTCCCTGTAATACCCTTGCAGTAATTATATTTAATATTTAAAAAGTAAGATGTGCTTAGGAAACAGTTTTCTTTGAAGTACCACAATTCAAATTCCAATTCAAAATATAGAGCAAATTTTATACAATTTATTTTTTAGACCAAATTTTATACAATTTGCTTCAAATTGGAATGACTTAGACAAGATTAGCATGGCACCACACACGAATAACATGCAGGCTCATGTTACCACAACATATAGACATATTTCTTAAATAAATTTATGGCATACCACTGATAGAATATTTTGCAGCTGTTAAAAACCATTTTTCCCCAAAAAGGAAAAGCTCTTCTTTACACAAGAGAATATCATAAATATAGAAGAAATGCTACAATTAGAAAACTACCATTCTGCAATAGCCAATATTGTAATCTATACAGCAACATATTATCAATGGAAGTATTACTAAAAACAGAATATTCAGAAGGCTTCAAAGTATCATGCTAGATTACTCACTAATTACAAAGGGGAGAAAAGAAGCCTTCACAATGGTGGGTATCACCTCAACCAGATGATCAAACTGCATGTTGGAGACTGAGACAACCTAACATGTACTTGCTGGTGTGATACAGTAAGTATGAACCTACTAAGTGGCTATGCCCAAAATGTTTAAACTGAATCTAATCAGGAAAAAATAATAAGGCAAATCCAGAAAGTACAGCATGCTATAAAATAAAGGAGACAAAAAAAGTGTGGAGAACTGTTCTAAATTGGGAGATTAAAAGGGCATACTACCAAAGACAATGCTAGACTCTTGATGGGATCCTGGGTCAGGTGAGACATAAAGCTAGCGGCGATTGAGGAAATCTGAATATGGACTGTATCATGTAATAAAATTCATTTCTGCAGATATGACTATAAAATACTATGAGGTGAATAGTCAAGATCTGTGTGATTTTCAAATGATTCAACAAAAAATATATATATGGAAATAAAGCAATTGTAGCAAAATGTTAATGATAAATCGAAGTGAAGAGTGTATGGGTATTTATTATACTGGTCTGCCTGTTCTGTGGATTTGAAACTTTTCAAAATAAATAGCTGAGGAAATGTTCATAGCATAAAATTTATATGCAAAATAAGCCCAATTTGATGCTGTTTAGCTTAAACTTTCCCAAAATTTTTCTCATAACCTCTATAATCAAGGGGGAAAAAATGCATTTTTTAAAAAGGCAAAACTATTCCTTACATCTGGTTTGTTTGTTTTTTTGTCTCCCCCCCCCCCCCCCCCCCCCGTGACCGGTAAGGGGATCGCAACCCTTGGTGTGGTGTCGCCCACACCGTGCTCAGCCAGTGAGTGCACCGGCCAGTCCTATATAGTATCCGAACCCGCGGTGGGAGTGTCGCTGCGCTCCCAGCACTGCACTCTCCCGAGTGCGCCACGGGGCCAGCCCCCTTACGTCTGTTTTAAAACAGAAAAACTACTTACCCAAAATAAAGCACATCATGAATTGTAAAGAAGCAAAATATTTTTATATCAAGTATTCCAAACACACCAATACACTAATTTTTCAAAACACTAGCTCAACAAAGCTTTACTTAAAATCTTGCTTAAAACTAAATCGGGAATGATCTTTTAATACATTCAGATACACAAAAGCGAAATAAAACTACGTAGAGCTGGTATTTATTTATTCATGATTGTTTTATTTCACTTGGAATAAGAATGTTTGACATATTTTCAAACCTAAAAAGGCTTAGAATGAGTTGTGATGTCTAGTTTTTTGTCTCCTTCAAAAAATGTGAAGGCTCCTCCCGTCCAGCTCTCCTGGTGGAGTTCCTATTTTCAAATCTGCAAATCATTCTAGTACTAAGCAACTTCAAAGGAAAACTTCTAAAAAGCAAAAAGACAGAATAAAAAAACTAACTTATTTTTAATCTACCTTAAATGTGTATCCTTTATACTCAAATTCAGAAAGAGGAATTTTATTTACATCATATTTACTATCAGTAAATAACCCCTATTCCATTCTTCAAGCCCCCCTCCAAATACATGTGTTAAGGGCAATTTTCTTCCCAAGTACATCATCAGTTTTTTGCACCTTGTTCTTACCTGCATTACAGATGAAAAGGCTTTCTTTTCTCCTACAGTCTCTAGTGCTTTGTAGGTGGCACATAAGTAGAGGAGTTTAACTTCATCTTTTGCAGATGAGCTAAATTTGCTGAAAATCCATTTGAAGATCTTCTCAGCCTCATAGCTCAGAGAAGCACAAAGAAGGCCAAGACAGCAAGCTCCTTCCTGTCTCAACTCCTGAAGCAATTTGCTACTGTGTTTGTTGCAATACAAACAAACAAAACACACACAAAAAGCATAAGCTTTCAAAGATGACAAGAATGACATTTCTTACAAAAGAATGTCTTAAATGATTTTTTAAAATTTCTATCCCAACTACATAAATGGTTGAAATTTTAGTCCGTTCTAAATACTATATTCTCTCCATCATGCTCAAAAGTACCTTTCTTTGTCAGACATTAGATTTTCTTTTACAAAATCGATTATTTACAAACAATAAGGAAAGGCCCAGAAATGCTAAAATTCCATATTCCAAATCGAACTACATTAAATGATTCATTTAATCATTACAGAAAAGGGTTACGACAAACGATTAGATAAAACATACTATAAATAACTGCATCCTACATAATATTCAATATGTAAAGACTGTAAAATAGGACATGGTAATATACAAATATTATACGTAAATCAGTGCTGTTATTAAAAGGATAACAGAACTGATTTAAATATAATACGTAACTATATAAAATAAAACCATAAAAAGGCAGTAAGGTTTGTGACCTGCTGAGATGAGTTTGGGGTGCTTTCCAACACCTCAATCCTTTGGGAATCACATGAAAAAATAACTGCACACCTTGGACAACCCCAGTGGCCACACAGAATAGAAGACTTGAATCTACTCTTGCCCAAAGAAAGCTCCCTTTTCCCTCTATTCTCTAGTTTAGAAAAACTAATCATATTCATTCATGCCTCCAATCAGGAGTGTATGCCATTCCACAAGTCAATGCTCAGTTATTCAGTGAGACTGGCAAAGTAAAAAATTTAAAAAAATTTTTAAGGGCCGGCCCGGTGGCGCACTGCTACAGTGCGCCGCTTGGGAGCGCGGCGGCGCTCCCGCTGAGGGTTCGGATCCCACATACAGACCGGTTCCCGCTCACTGGCTGAGCGAGGGGCGAGCGCAGCACCGAGGGTTGCGATCCCGTTGCCGGTCCTGGTCCAGTATGGGCGCGACACTGAGGGTTGCGGTCCGTTGCCGGACACGAAAAAAGAGACAAAAAGGAAAAAAAAAAATTTTTTTTTAAAAGGTATTCCTTTTCAAGTGGATGCCTTTGTTTTCAGTGGTAATTAATATATAAATAACACAAATAAAAATGACAAGACCCAGTGAAGCATCAGACAGACATTCATAAATGAAGCCAATGGGTTTATCATCTTCAAAATTTTTAAATTTCTAAAAATGTATTTTAGTCATTTAAATTTAACCATTATTACTTACCTTTCATTAAGCACATCATGTACAGCAGCCAAGATATTATCCAATTGTTTAACTAGCACCTTTAAAAAAACACATTTGTAAAAACTTCAAATCCCTATACTTTTAAGAATAACATTGTGTACTTTTTTTTTTTAAACTTATCTTTCCCTCCAAATTATAATTGAACAACACCTTAGCTTCCTTATTATTCCCAGTCCCCAATTAGCACATATCAGGAATGTCCTAAGTTTCCTTACAAAAACATAAAGGCATGATTATAGGAAACATAAAGCCACAATCAATGAAAAAAACTCAAAAAGTTTGTTTTATTTACTCTGAAATGCATTAAAAAAGTGGAGTGATAGATGAATAGATGGGAGAGATACATGATAAAGCAATATGGTAAAATGTTAACAAAATTTAGATGGTGGGCATGAGGTTCACTATAAAATTCTTTCAACCTGCTATGTATTTGAAATGTTTTAAAATAAAATGTGGGGGGAGGAGGAGCTTGCTTTGAAACAAGTGTTCTCTGCTTCACCATACCATACTCATTAATTTTCTCCTGCTCCATATTAAGTTCTTAATTTAACACTGGGGAAAATTACTTGGAATGGAGAAAAATTGTAAGTGCTCGTACACTTTGTTTTTCAAAGGGCTTTTCTATTTACTTAGCCTTGGCCACCACCCCAAACTCACACCCCTACCCTCCATTTCACATATGAAAAATAAAGAGATATTCCATAACAGAACACAGAAAGAAAAATTCTGAAGACAACACAATTACCCACAGAATAAAATGTGTTAAAAAGGAAAAGCACTTTATTGCAAAAGGCACCAATGTGGATCTAACAATGGATAGAGAAAGATAAATTGCACAGTAGGGGGAATTAAGATCTCTAGATCATCAAAATATAGGCCAACTAAATGTGGAATAAGGAATCCCCATATTTTTCCTTAGAAGCAAACTGTTTCCCTTCTTAAATCACTCCAGATAGCAATGGCTAGGTTTATTATGGAAATACCAAAATTATCAACATTTCCAAACATACTAGACTCACCAGCTTATTTTCTGGTTGCTGAATAAATTCTTTCAACTGCTTTACAGTAGCCAGTCTTCGGTCTCTGTCGTCTTCCCGGGTGATCCTCCGAAGAAGATTCGACAGTCGAGATTCATCAGAATAAGACATCGATCGCTCTGTGAATACAAACATTTTTTGCCCATTGAGTATAAAAAAACGTAAAAACTTCATAGCCCAAATATTTTAAAGTACATCAAAAATCGTACTCCAATGGACAATAAAAGCTCAACAAATGCAGGTCCTGTCACTCCATATACCAAGCCCCAGCAGAGTACCTGGCATACAGCAGATCCTCAAAAAAGATTTGTTGAAGTAAAGAATGAATGAATAATCCTAAGCACCTGAACACACCTCAATCCAGAGGACCAGCTGAGAGAGAAAGAAGAAAGGCTTAGAAACTATCTCCTTTGGATCCATTCCAAACTGTTTTCAACATTCAGATAAAGAGAATAGGCATAGGTAAATGACTTCTACAGGTTAGGGAAAAGTTTCAATCAGGTAGAAACAGGTTATATGCTGCTATTTCTCATCTAGGTATCTCCCTAGATAGGACCTCTTGTTCACATTATCATCATTTCCCCAGGACAAAGTTTTAGCAGCTACAATCACTTGTTCGGTTCAGTAAATGTCTAACTACCACCTACCATGTATAAGGTTTGCCACCACGAGAAAACTGACAAATCAGAACCTTTCTTCCCTTTATTTTCCATTACAAGAACAAGTACAAACGCTCCAACAATGCTGGACACTATCAATATGATAAAGATGAATTCAAGGACTAAATTTTTAGAGAAATTTTTTCAGCTGTGCTATTTACCAAAATTAGCAATATGTAATGTAAACAACAAACCACAAAGGGTCTGACACAGTTTCATTTTTCTTTAAGGTATGAAAAGAAAATTGATAATAAAAGAAACTACAATACCTGAGAGAAGGAATAGGATTTTGACAAATCCCTAACCCATAGAGTATTACAATAAGGATGGCTACCAAAAATATCATTAGGATACCAAAAGGTTTTATTTACAATTCTTCCACTAGCAAACTGCATAACCCTGAGCCTGTGAGGAAGAGGATCAGACCAAACTAGTTTTAGGATTACTCTCTGGCTTTAAACACTCTACTTAGAAAGAAACAGCATAGCTTTTGACTTAGTCATTTCACTTCTGAAAACATATCCAAAAGAAATCAGTTTAAAAGTTATAAGCAAAAAAAGGCTATATGCACAAAGATGTTTACCAAGATGCACACAACACACATACCCTGGTAAGAAAAAAAAAAAAAAAGTCATAAACTAAATGTCTAAAGAGTATTTATATCTGACAAAGTATATAAATCACAAATTTCAATTTCACACTCGGCTTTACCAATAAAATATATTTCCCTTTAAGAAAAAAAACAATCATTACCTCTAATCCTCTGAATTTTCAGGGCACTTTACCTACACAGCGAGGCTTGTGTTATAAGGCGCAAGGTGGTATCGGTGTTATTTAACTTTAGAAAGTGCCCACTCTATATACACCCGTATCACCCTAAGAGCTCAAGGACTTGCTATAGGAAGACTATACTATATACTATACATTCAGTACCCACTATAACTGGGAAAAACCTTTAACATCTGATCCAGTCTTTAATCTTATTTTAAGAGAACTCTTTTAAAAAGTATTAAAACCTTTCTTGTGGAAATTAACAGTTCACAGAAAAAGAATGCAAGCAATTATCACCCGAACATGTTTTGTTTTGTTTTTCAACTGACCATAAGCTAATCAACTCATGCCTAAGCAAGGCATTAGTGAGAAATGAGGCATCCTGGATAAAAGGAGATACACGTCTTTGTCAAGGCATATGTGACTGGTCCTGGGCTTTCCCAGCCTTACCCTGTGATTTCCTCATGTCTTTGGTGGCTAATGCACGACTGCCATGCTGAACACTGGTGAACTCAGGGCTGGTCACATTGTTAACCCTCAGCTCTTGCCCCAACGACTTCCGACCAAAAGTATTTTCCCCAGATCCTCCATTGACACTGTAGCCACCTAAAAACAGCCAACATGTACATTATTTTAATAGGGTTCTTTGTTTTAGTTGATCAAGTCCTGATGGCTCCAGATCTTACGAATTACCCAATCTGCGACTCCACCAGCCTTTCTTTCCTTCTCCTATCTTTTTTCCCTGGGCTGTCTGCCTAGAAATCATTTTGATTTCATTTTGATTCCTTCATTGAAAGATAGGCAAGTAAGTCAGATTTTGCACTTCGTTTAAAAACATTTTAGAAATCTAAAGAGACAGTAGACTGGAAGGACTTCAGCCTTAATGATAATATTCCATTTTATGGGCAAGGAAATGACATTTACGTATTATGTGTATGGGAAAAAAAACATTTAAATTAAAAAAATAATAAGTGGGTGAACTTATTATGAAGTTTTCAAAATAACACTGTTCCTTTTACTTTAAACATATTACAAGAGAAAACAGGGAGGAGGAGTGAAGTTTTCAAAATAACACTGTTCCTTTTACTTTAAACATATTACAAGAGAAAACAGGGAGAAGGAGGGAGGGAGGGAAAGGCAAGTAGGTTAAAAAATAAATAAAAATATGCCTCTAGCAATAAGAAAATATATATACCCTTTTCGTCATTCTGTATGTCAGCCTGGACTCTGGTATCATCGTGCCTTTGCCGAGACACCACAGCTGAACTGGAAGGATGCAGTCCATAAGATGAAGAACCACCCCTATCTCTGGATGAAGAATATTTTAAATTATCTGGGTTGGCTGATGCACTATCAGTTCTGTAAAGAGAGAAAAGTATAAGATTAAAACTTTAAACAAACATTTTAACAACCCAAATCATAAATCTCTCTTTTGTACAAGCCTCCCCCTCCCTACTTTTTATATTTAACCACTGCTACTATGTATAAGCACTCCATGGTCTAATAGGTCTTTCAACTGGGAAGAGACTATCAATAGATAAAATGTCAGCTTTTCAGTCTCTTCTACTATTTTAAAGACACATTCAGAAATATGAATAACTACCAGGATCAGGGTGACCAACTCATCCTAGCTTGTTTGAGATTTTACTGGTTTCAGCACTGAAAGTCTGTGTCCCAGGCATAATGGGATGGTTGGGTCACTCTGGTCCAAGATTCTCTTCACATTTCTTGAAAAAGAGTAATTCTTCCTAAACTCTCCCTACATAACAGAGTTAATCAGTCGAAAAATTTCAGTCTTTCCAGTCATAAAAATAAAAAACACTGGCAGCATGTCAGGCAGGGGTAATGTGTTACCAAATTATCTTAAAAGTACTGCCTCGTGGCAATGTGCCCTACATGCTTAACTGAATCCTTAACTTAATTATTTGGTGTGAAAATATACAATGATATTTGAAAGCAAGCTCGATAGGATATAAGAAAAGAATACATTAGCTGCAAAGTAAAATAACGTTTATGTGCTGCGATACTGAATACCTCATCAAAGATATCTTAACTCTAAAGAATATCAATTAAAATTATAAAAAGAAGAAAAAAAGTTTTAAAAAGATAAAAGAAAGGTATCAGGAATCCAGTAAAGCTGAATTTGAGGGTTGTGGTCCATAATTATTTAAAACTTAAGTACTCCAAGGTCAAGGGTTTAGATCCCCATACCGTCCAGCTGCCAAAAAATAAATAAAACAAAATTTAAGTACCGTTTAGAATAATATCTGATATTTGGATATTAACAAACAAGTGGTGCAGCTGAGGGTAAAATCAGCATCCCTATGTAAGTATCAGCTCTTATCTACTATATGCTTCGATACCTTCATCAATAAAATAGAGAACTACAACATTTCCCATGAGTTATTCTTCCAACCATCAATCAGAAACTACCGAGAAAGAAGATAAAATACTCTATTGTAGCATATGGAAAAAACAAATAAGAAGCTCCTCTCCTACTGATTTTCTCCTGAGAGGAATAAACTTTTGGCGGGAAAGAAATCACTTCGATGATATTTACTAAAAATACCTTCTGAACCCATAATCATTTGGAAAAGTTTAGGACACTGGCAAGAGCAGAAACTAATCTATTCCTCAACCCTTGTGCCCCTCCCCTCATGTGTAAAAATGACAGCAGTGTTTGTATATGTAATTCATTTAAAGTTTATCATCCTTTCCTTGCCCCCACCCACAAAAACACTAAACACGAAACTCTGCATAATTTCAATCAGTTAGAGACCTTGGTCTGTACTTACTACAATTACTGTTCATATAAAATGCAGACAACAGGTCCAATTAAACTTGGATACCTAGCCCAAGTCTTTATTACTTACAAATGCTCTCAATCTGAAACTTGGTAAAATTCCATATCACAGCATACTAAAATACCTAAGGCTCCTAAATGGAATATCTTCTTAAATATTCAGAATTCACTTATTCATAGACAAAGCTAAGTACTATTAACATATGGAAAAATAAGAACTACAAAAGTTGAAGAAAAAAATGTATGAGGATATTTTCTAAGTGCACTAAGTCTATAGGCATTAAAAAATCATTAACACTCAATGGAGCATGAGAACTTTATTAATTGGAAAGACATTACCCGTGTATGTAAAAATAGCACATTAAATGTGCACCTATAATAAACCATTACTTTCTGAAAGAGGATTCAAAAATAAAGGAGAGCTTATGAGCTTTCCTGACAGGTTTTGAACTTATGGCACCTAATACAACTTGGAAAACTAGGCTGTTGGTAAGTGAATGAATAAAATAAATGCATGACTAATTATGAAACACAAAGTTAACTGACATGCTACCTATACTTAAACACCATTTCCTCCTTTCATTATGTTTATATATCACATATACTACCCTTACTATTAAGAGTTAAATATTTGTATCATTTTCTGGTGACACAGTAGTAATGTAAGGCAGCAGAGAATACAGGTTAAAAAAAGATCTGGGCTCAAATCCCAGCTCCAGCACGGAGAAGGTATGTATGCCTTTGCAAAAATTAACTCCAAGCCTTGGTTGTCTCTTGCATAAAATGGAGATAATACCTATCTAACATGTAAGGTTGTTGTGATGCTTAAATAAGATAATAAATTCTTAAGAAACACAGCAGTCTTCAAAAAGTTCATGGAAAGATTCATATTACCATTTTTCCATGAACTTTCTGAAGTACCCTCATACTTAGTTTTAGTTTGCAGGGTACATTAAAAATTATCATGACCATAATACAAAATAATCTCAAGGCTTCCAGTCTAATAAACAATAAATGTACAAGCAGTTCATAAGTATATGAATACAATCAAAACAAGTTTTTACACTCAATTTTAAGTTCTTCACTGAAGAAATTAAACAGGCTACTGCTCCCAACAAATCCATTTCTAACAAGGATTTGATTTCAAACTAAACTGTAAAAACCAGAAGCAACTGCCCTATTTTTATACAGGTTTTAAAATCCCATGAGTTATGAACACCAAAATTATTTCCCCCCAAAATTTGGGTTTTCAGAAATATGACAAAAAAATTCACAAGGATAAAACCACTGTCTCAGAACTGCCTACAACTCCCTAGTTGCCAAATTCTTTTAATACAGATTGATCAAAACATTTCCAGCTGGAATTCAGATTATAAGTATTCTGAATGCAAAAGCACAAAATGGTCAAAATTTATATAAAATCTCTTTTTATTGTATCTAGACTGCTTAGGTCTCAAAAAAATGTCAATGTCAGGCTATTAGCACCAACAAGATCATCCCAGTCCAATAAACAGAAAACTGTTAAAAGAACGGAAATGAGCACTTTAAATGAGGCAAAGACACAAAATAGAAAATGCAGATTTCAATTCCAAGAGACAGGCACAAATGTTAAGCTAATTAGTTAGAAGGGCTGAAAAAGCTATCATCTGCCAGAATTAGTGTCTCAATTTAGTGAATAAAGAAAATCTATTAAGGCTAAGAATCCTAGCAAGGATCCAAAAATACCAACCACATTCCCTTTAAATACTCTAAAAATATTACAGAAATTTTTTTTTGAAGGGCTGAAAAAGCTATCATCTGCCAGAATTAGTGTCTCAATTTAGTGAATAAAGAAAATGTATCTATTAAGGCTAAGAATCCTAGCAAGGATCCAAAAATACCAACCACATTCCCTTTAAATACTCTAAAAATATTACAGAAATTTTTTTTAAAAAAAAGAAGAAATGCATAAATTTCCCCAGAAGGATCAAACTGAAGTTAAAGCCTGATGTACATGCCACATGAGAGGTAAGTTTCTAAAGCTCATACCTCAAAAATCGCATACTGTATAATATGGAGCCTTTGTGATGGTTTGCATCAAGTCAATCTGTAAGACAGTAGTTACAATATTAGTGAAGACAGTGGGTTAAAACATTTGTTGTTCAAACATGAAGCAAGTATCATTCATGGGTTAGGTGCTTTCAGTTGAACTATGGTCCCCTTTAGCATTCATATGCTGAAGCAAAAATTGAGGTGGAAAGCCACTCTGCCTTAGAGGATAAAGAGGCTTAAGGTGACAATGAAAGAAATTTTAGTACATAACAGAATTTAAATGTTAACTAGCACATACAAGTCACATGCAAATATAGTTACCGCTCATTTTAGCTGCCTATTTTTTTTTTCCTTTTTGTCTTTTTTCGTGACCGGAAACAGATCGCAACCCTCAAGTGTCGCACCCGGACCGGACCGGCAACAGGATCGCAACCCTCGGTGTTGCGCCCGCACCTTGCTCAGCCAGTGAGCGGCCGGTCTGTATGTGGGATCCGAACCCTCGGCGGGAGAGCCACCGCGCTCCCAAGCGGCGCACTGTAGCAGTGCACCACCGGGCCGGCCCCAAGTTGCCTATTTTTAATATACAGAAAATCTAAGTGGCCATTCATTTTGAATGACCCAAATCCTCAGACCTCACATCAACCATCCACCACGTGTTAGGGGATAGTACCGCCTGGCTAAATGTGGTCTTGCAGTTCAGTTCTTGTAAGCATTAGAAAGAGCAACCAACAAAAATGAAAATTCAAATTTAAAAACAAAAACAAAAAAAGGCTATTTCTGGAATGTGTTAAGTCCGGGGCCAGCCTGTGGCTCACTTGGGAGAGTGTGGTGCTGACAACACCAAGTCAAGGGTTAAGATCCCCTTACCAGTCATCTTTAAAAAAAAAAAAAGAAAAGAAAGAAAGAAAGAAAGAAAGAGTGAAGTCAGGGAAGTGCCTATCAGGGGAAGAAGCACTTCTGTAAAGCACCCCAAAATGACTTGATGCAAACACCACAACTAGTGGTGCCACCATAATAAGCATCATATGCTTCAAGTTGTTTTTACCTAGTTTTATTAAAGGATTTTGCTCTCATGGTGAGATCTAATTTGTAACGGACATAAATCAGGAAACAAAATTTGCACTAAAGCCAATAAGGTAGATTTGCATTTATTCTCTAAATCCATGGTACACAGCAGTTGCAGAATATGCGTGAGTTTTTCAAACAGTTAATACCTTTTAAAAATAAATTCAAGTTTATACCTGTAATGTATCTTACTCACCTGGATTCAGACTTTTTCATGAGGGATAAGATAAAGGGTGAAACTATGAAAAATGTGGGCCTTGTGTGCATCACTTTTACATTAAAAACACTGCTGTTGGGTTGGTTCAACTGGTTAGAGCATGGTGCTGTTAACACCAAAGTCCAGGGTTCAATCCCTGTACTGGCCAGCCGCCAACAACAACAAAAAACACAAACAACAACAACAAAAAAACCCCCCACTGCTCTAAATGTAAGTCTATGGCTAAAAAATTCATTTGGGATGCTCAGGGACTTTATTATACAAAAACTCTTCTCAGAAAATTTTAAGTTCAAATTAAATAAAACAACTGAACAATTCAATGTCAAAATTATAAATGAGTTTGGCTGGCTGGTTAGCTCAGTTGGTTAGAACATGGCCTTATAACACCAAGGTCACAGGTTTAGATCCCCTTACAGGCCAGCTGCCCCCCAACCCCCACCAAAAAAAATTACATAAATGAGTTTTAATCAGTTTTGCAATATTGAAACATTAACATAATTTCTTGGTGAAACTTTCTTACCTACCTAAGTATTAAGTGTCTATAATATCAAATCTTAATTATCCATTTATGGGTTGTTACCCACTTTTATTCTTAAATAAACTCTCAACTAAATAGCCACTGTAGGGGCCGGCCCGGTGGCGCACTGGAGAGTGCGCCGCTTGGGAGCGCAGCGGTGCTCCCGCCGAGGGTTCGGATCCCATGTGGAGACCGGTTCCCGCTCACTGGCTGAGCGCGGTGCAGGCGCAACACCGTGGGTTGCAATCCCGTTGCCGGTCCCCGGTACGGGCGCGACACCGAGGGTTACGATCCCATTACCGGTCAGTAAAAAAGACAAAAAGGAAAAAATAAATAAATAAATAAATAGCCACTGTAGGCTGATAAAATGAGAATATATTTAACTATTATAAAATTGTGAAGAATTTTACCTTACCCAAAGAGTAGTCTGGCTTTTACCCATGGCTTCAGGAAGGTAACTGCTAAACTCTTAGAATGTCGTGCCTAATAAGAATGCCCTGGTCTATCTGGGAGCTTTAGGCTACACCAGAAAGTCTAACAATATGACTTATGGTGAGAGCTTTGAGTCCTCAAAGCTCAACCTCCAGAGAGGCTGGAGACTAAAGTCAGCCACAGGGACAGTCAACCACGGAGCCCCGATAAAAACCCAGGACACAAAGGTTGGAGTGAGTATAATAGCTTTCAGTGAGTTCTTCTGGTGAGTCCCTGTGGTGAGTAATCCAACCTAAGAATGTCCGTGGAACTCCCAAACTTACAACTAGTGTCAGAAACAAGGGTGGTCTAGTGGACTCTACTCTCTCTGTACCTATATTTAAAATCACTGAATGTACTCTAATTTTAAAAATTATAAATATTTTTTATAACATCTTTAGCAAACATAATAAATATCTGAACTTCACACTATAGTTTATTTCCCTTCCAAGGAACCTCAAATACTCTCTATTAACAGACCCCTAATCAAATTAAGCAGAAGGAGCTGAAGAAAGCCAGTAACTCCAGGAAGGTACTACACAGTTTTAACCTTTGTTTCATGTGCACAACTGTCCTCAGAAAAGGGCTAGTGAACCCTCTCCCCTATGCTCATTCTCCTTTTCTCTAACTACAACTGGGCCTTCAATGCTGACCATGCTTCCCTAGCCAGGGTACTTTCCAAAACACCTGTCAAGGTTTCCGCATTCTCCTTCTTCCACCACTATCAGTGAATGACCTTACAAATTCCTGCTTCCTGAAGCCGTTTGACAGCATTCTCAATAAGAGCTAACATTTTTTTTTTCCCCTTTTTGTCTTTTTTCGTGTCCGGCAACGGACTGCAACCCTCAGGGTCGCGCCCGTACCAGACCGGGACCGGCAACGGGATCTCAACCCTCGGTGCTGCGCCCGCCCCTCGCTCAGCCAGT
>NW_007727422.1:119020-119938 GCF_000696425.1 Galeopterus variegatus | reverse complement strand
AAATTCCTGCTTCCTGAAGCCGTTTGACAGCATTCTCAATAAGAGCTAACATTTTTTTTTTCCCCTTTTTGTCTTTTTTCGTGTCCGGCAACGGACTGCAACCCTCAGGGTCGCGCCCGTACCAGACCGGGACCGGCAACGGGATCTCAACCCTCGGTGCTGCGCCCGCCCCTCGCTCAGCCAGTGAGCGGGAACCGGTCTTTATGTGGGATCCAAACCCTCAGCGGGAGCGCCGCCGCACTCCCAAGCGGCGCACTGTAGCAGTGTGCCACTGGGCCGGCCCAGAGCTAACATTTTTAAGCTCCTACAAAAAGAGCTCGTACGCAATCTACCCAACCGGTTTATATACGTTTATATTTAATGTATATATAAATATACACCTCATTTAATCTGTAACACAATCTTATTAGTTACCATTTCATAGATAAGGTAGCTAAGGTTCCATAACTGACATAAGGTTGCACAGCTTGTAAAAGGCAGAGCAAGTACTCAGACCCAGTTCTAATTAACTTTCAAGTTCAACATTCCACCACTGCCTGCTAAATTTCTACTAATAAATCCACAAGTTCATCTACATCTGCACACACAGTTTTTTTCCCATCCTTGCATAAAGGAACAAGTAACCTATCTACAGAAATCATCTGGATCCATTTATTCCTCCTAGGTATGCCTTGTCTCTCTTCTACATGTTGTAAAATCACCCACTCTACTACTGCTCATCATCTCATCAATATAAAAGTACGAGCACTCCCAAGTCTTGTCTTTAAAAAAAACCAAACTCTTAACTCCCTTTCTCCTTCCATAAATCCAACTGTCTAGACTCTTTGCAGCCAAACCTCTTGAAAAAACCTATCTTCCTTCTATTCAACATAGTGTTGGAAGTACTAGCCAGAGCAATCAGAGAAGAGAAGGAAATAA
>NW_007727422.1:95728-117683 GCF_000696425.1 Galeopterus variegatus | reverse complement strand
TAAATATATATATATATATATATATATATATATATATATATATTTAAAAAAAGAAATTGCTATAAAATGGCAGAGAAAAAAATAAAAAATAAAAAAAATAAAATCTCTTTGAGGATAATTAAAGCTTAAATTTTTTCTATTCTCTGAATTATTTATATTATTTTAATCTTGCTTCTTTAAAATAAACCATTTTTTTTAAAAAAAATCTATCTTCCTTGCCTTCACTCACTTTTTAACCCTCTGTCATCTGGGTTCAAGCCCTCAGCACACCACCGAAACTGTTCTGCCAAGGTAGGAACTGCCCCTCACGGCTTTCTTGTCTCTCAGATCCCATGAGCCTTTTTCAGTTCATCTTCTCACACTCTTTCTCAATAACATTCTGAAGTGTTTTTTCTTTTGCAACTTTGATTCCAGTGAGTGACTCTCTCTACTTTTTCCCTGTCCAAATATTCTCTTCCTTCAGTTCCTCCTTTAACCAGCTTAGATTTCATGGTCTATCATTTCAATAACACTCTTGTCAATTCCCTTAATATTTTCCCTACACCAATCTGGCAAAACCCCAATCCCGGATAAACCCGATTATGAAGTACCCATAGGTAAGCAACACATCCCTAGGTCCTACAATGTTTATCTCCCACTCTCTGCATGCACTATCCAAACCTTCCCCCTTCTCTTCAAATGCCAACTTATCCTCCTAACCCCCTCCATACACTCACAAACACACAAAAACTCTCTCATACTCTATACTTTAAGGGGGGGTGGGAGGGACAGGACACAATTCGGAACATGTCTGCACCAAATTCTATGCCTTGATTAGGATTCCATCTACTTCCACCTTCTCTTAACTTTTCAAATACTCTCTCCAATGAAGTCTACCTTTCCCACTGAATTAAATTCTCCTCCCCTTAAACATGTATAATTTTCTAATGTCTACCATTTAAAAATACATGCCTCTCCACCAACCTGCCTTTGGTCTTTGCAGCCAAATTAATAAGGCTATCTATACTCCCCATGCTGATTTCCTCACCTCTTTTAGCACCTCAACCCACAATGACCCAACTTCTGTCCCATCATCCTTGGCAAAACCCACTGACCTCCAGGCTGCTAATCCAAGATTTATTTCAGGCCCCAATCTACTCACCCTCTCAGCACCTTTCATAGGGCTGCTGAGTATGATTGACCAGTTTTGCCCTGCACATTGGTGCCTTGCAGAATGAGGTAGGCTGAATGAAAATCCCCTCTTCTGAAAATTCTTACAATAACCCTCATGCTCAGATCCTGAGAATTCAAAGTAACATGAATGCTCCCTTCCTGGTCCTATTTTATCAGGCTGCTCTCAGGCTCCTCTACCAAACCACTAAACCTTGGAGTTCCTCAAAGTGTGGTCTCTATTCATCTCATTTGTAACTCTCCCTCAATCCATGCTGATGGACTTACCTCCCATATGTAGGCTTCCATCATAGATGTCCACTCTGAAGTCGAGACCTATCTATATAACCGTTTAAAAAATTATTTCAATGTTCTAATGCCTCAAACACAACCGGCTCCTTTCCTCCCATGCCCATTTTAATAAATGGCACTACCATCAGCTATTTTCTAATAAATGGCACTATTTGATCAAACACTGTATGTCTCCCATTTCCAATTTCCATCTTTATCCCAACTCTTCTCCACATTGCAATAATAATAATTCTTATAAGACACAAATCTGATGTTATTTCCACCGCCCTTAACATCCTATATACCTTGCTTCCCTTTTCAGCTAAATCTGTCAATCACCCCTTTTACACTTTATGCCCCATCCACTCTAACCTTTCAGTGCCTAGAAAGTATCACCTTGCTTAGCCCCTGCCTGCCTAGAACTTGGAACAGGCTTGTCTTCACACCTCACCAATCCTAGCTTTCTCTTTATTCCTTCAAACCTCAGCTTTCCTTTGAGTTTCTGATTCCCCTGAGGCTGGCTAGGAGTCCCTGCTATATATGTGCTACCAGAGAACCTAACAGTTTCCCTCAGCTTTTGTACCATTTGAAATGCTTATTTAATTGTACTCTGCCAAGAGACTGTAAATACCAGAAAGACAAGGACCTGTCAGTTTTGCTTATCATTGTATTGTAGCCCACTGCCTAGATGGCATTAAAAAAAAATCACGTGTTGACTAAATGATTGCCTATTATCATTGAGGCCTTGCTCTTGACTCTGGAATTCCGTCCCCTAACCTAACCTGACACTAACTTCTGCAAGACTCAGCTTGCACCCCACACTTCCTCTCCAAAACATCCTACTAAAAATCAACAATATTTACCTGACCATTTACTACAAGAACACTAAGAGCTAAAGATTCCAAAAGGTGAACTAAGATGGTTCCAACCCTCTAAGAACTTAAAATCTAGTAAAAAAAAAAAAAAAAAAGCTAAAAGTACCAGGAGTATAAAATGCTGGGATTTTAGAAAAAATCCCATCATTTTGATCTTCAAACTCTTGAAAGCACTCAAAGTGTGTCCGCATGAGTTCACACTGCAGGTTATACTAGTTTCAATTTGCTCACTTGTTTGAGATGTTAAATGCTTGCTCATATAGTGATTGCTGCAAGGAGGGGGAGATAGACTAGAAGATGACAATGGCTCAAAATCCATTATGATTATTTAAATTAAGTAAAAGCTTTGTCTTTTAACTTAAAACTTCCATAACTAAAGTTTAGTCAACTCATAACCTTAAAATATACTTTTCGAGGGCCAGCCTGTGACTCACTTGAGAAAGTGTGGTGCTGATAACACCAAAGCCACAGGTTCGGATCCTTACATAGGGATGGCCAGTTAGCTCACTTAGAGAGCGTGGTGCTGACAACACCAAGTCAAGGGTTAAGATCCCCTTACCGGTCCATCTTAAAAAAAAAAAAAAAAAACCCAAAAAAACAATAACTTACTTTTCTGAGTACAAAAAAAAAAAAAAGCCAGACATAGAAAGAACTGGCCTCATCAATACATTTAAGTGCATTCTAAACTTTTTTTTTTTTTTTTCTTAAAGATGACCGGTAAAGGGATCTTAATCCTTGACTTGGTGTTGTTGTCAGCATCATGCTCTCCGGCCATCCCTATATAGGGATCTGAACCCGTGGCCCTGGTGTTATCAGCAACACTCTCCCCCAAGTGAGCCACAGACCGGCCCTTAAATTTTTAAATCTATTCAACATGCATTTTTAAAACCTTATTTATTTTTGTGCAAGGACACTTTCAAGAGAGTAAAAAAAACAGCACAAAAACTCAGAGAAAATACTTGCAAATCATATATACACGTCTGATAAGGGTGTAGTATCCAAAACATATGAAGCACTCCTACAACACAACAAAAAAAAAACCAAATTTTAAAACGGGCAAAAGACTTAAATTGACATTTCTCTGAAGAAGATATACAAATGGCCAGTACGCACATGAAAAGATGCTCAAATCATCAGTGATTAGGTAAATGTAAATGAAAACCACACTAAGAAGCCATTTCATACCCACCAGGATAGTCATATTTAAAAAACAAACAAACAAAAAACCCCCCAGAAAATAGCAGGTGTTGTGAGGATGTGAAGAAATTAGATCCCTCATACATTGCTGGTAAGGATGTAAAATGGTACAACTACCTTAGAAATCAGTTTGGCCATCTCTCAAAATGCTAAACATAAAATTATCATATAACCCAACAAATCCACTCCTAGATATATGCCCCAAAGAACTGAAAACAAATGTTCAGACAAAAACTTGTAAGCAAATGTTCATCATACTATTCACATTAGCCAAGAGGTAGAAACCCAAATGTCGGGCCGGCCCGGTGGCGCACTGGATAGTGCGCCGCTTGGGAAGCGCGGCGGCGCTCCCGCCCAAGGGTTCGGATCCCACATACAGACCGGTTCCCGCTCACTGGCTGAGCGAGGCGTGGGAGCGACGCCGAGGGTTGCGATCCCGTTGCCGGTCCCCGGTCCGGTACGGGGGCAACACTGAGGGTTGCGATCCGTTGCCGGACACGGAAAAAAGACAAAAGACAAAAGACAAAAAAAAAGAAAAAAAGAAACCCAAATGTCCATCAAAGAATGAATGAATAAACAAAATGTGGTGTATCTATACAATGGAATTATTACTCAGCCATAAAAAGGAATGAAGTGCATGCTACAACATGGATGAATCTGGAAAACAGTATACTTAGTGAAATAAGCTAGGCACAGAAATCCACATATTGTTTGATATGTGTACAGAATAGGCAAATCCACACTGAAAGTAGGACTGTGGTTGCCAAGGGCTGGAGGGGAGAGAGGGGAATGGGAAGTGACTACTCATGAGTACAGGGTTTCCATTCGGGGTGATGAAAAATTCTGGAACTAGACAGTAGTGATGGCTGGACTACACTGTGAATGTATTTAATACCAATAGATTTTACATGCATTTTACCACCATAATTTTAAAAAACTTATTTATGACATTCTTGAAAGGACAAAAGTATAGAGAAGAAAAGATCAATGGTTACCAAGGGCTAGGGATAGAAAGTGACTACAAGGAGCACACGGAAATAAATTTTTTTTTTTGGGGGGGGGTGATTCTATTGCTTGGTTATGGGTGGTGGTAGTTACACTACTTAAATGGCATTTGTCAAAACTGAATGAACTACATGGCATGCAAATTGTACCTCAATAAGCCTGACTTCAATGGAAACACATTTCTTTACAGTAAAGGTAAAAAGTATAAGAAGACTTCATTTATTTTTAATAATTAAGTATTTCATGTCTTATATTGCCTACCATATTTAGCCATTCTAAATGGAAAAGCAAAAATGTAGCACTGGCTTAAAGTCACTGTGCTTTCCAATGAAAGTGTCTGAATTAATCAGGCATAAGAAGAGGTGGAACTTAAAGCTCAGAAAGGATTAACCTAGCCAAGATGCAGAAAGAAACTTATACCAGTATAAGACAGCTGTCACCTATACTAATAGTAAAATGTTATAAATTTCTAGCACAATAGCAATTTTACTGTCAATGCCTGAAAAATGCCTCAGATAGTCTGTATAACACTTTATTTAAAAAAAAAAAATCTAGAAATTCTTGGTATTTTATTGCCTATCCATTCTAATGGCTTCCAAAACTCTGGCTAAATTCTCACTGATGACTGAGACAATGCAAAAAATGTAAACAGAGCCAAAACACTAGGATAGTAAAATCAGAAAATCATTGGCTCAGACGGAAACATCAAATCCACTGTTAATTTAAGTATTCTGAGATTCTGAGATTCATATCCTACTAGGTATTGAGAATACTGATAGTTGTAAAATCTGATGATTTTACTTTCCAATACAAATGTGAGTTCAGTGTTCCTTTAACAAAAATGATGTTGTTTATGCTAAGTAATTCTTCACCTAAAAATACCATGTTAATCTGACTTTCTCCTTGCATTTATTTTTAACTAGCTCACAGCCTTAAAGAGAGACCCTGCTGCAGCTCTTAGTTGCATCTTCCCCTTTGTCAGTAAATCCTGGAAGTACTCTACAAATATCCCATTCGGCCTGGGAAATTGCCAAGATTGAAAGGAAATCTCTTACTCCATGACCTCCCTAGTAGAGGAAAGACAAAAAAGACTGAAAGTCTACAAAAAACCTCACACGCACACACCCCAGGGGTCTCCAGCTAAATGCCAAACATAGTCCATTAGGACAGAGAAGATTAAAAATCACTAAGTTACATACTGCAGGAATCCAAAAAGAAGAGTCACAAAACCAAACTTGGACTCCATAATCCAGGAAAAGGCAGAGTGATGTTTTGTAATATAAGAAATGTGTGCAACCATCTTTAAAAAGTCCTGAAAATAGGCAAATAATGACGGTAGAGTTACTCCGTTCAAGTTCCTCCAGCCAACAGACTCAAGCACATCCCCAAGGGGCTGACATGTTTATAAGATTCTCTAACAATTACTCATTTTAAATTTTCCTTTAAAAATAATCTTAAATAGCACTGTGGTTTCTTTTAAAAATAAATGTACTGTGTAACACATAACAGTATTACCACTTTTACAGGTGACACTGGTCAAGAAAAATGATGTGGTCACCAAAAATCACTTACAGCACATTTAGAAAAATATTACGCAATTTGCACATAGGTACTTTTAAATAAAACTATTATTAAGTTAGGCATTTACTGCCACAATATGGGATAGTATACCCTACCGCCAAGGTTTTTGGCACCAAAAGGGCAATATTCTACCATGCAACTACCATGCATCCCTGAATATGCACTACATCTTAAATGTAATAGCAAACATGAAAAGGCACTACTGGATTTCATATTCCACACCAGTTATTCTCAACAATGATGAAAACATTACCAGAAGTATCTAGAGGACATTTTCAAATTATATACATGACCCCAACACTCTTAAAAAATAATATTCCTTAGAGAAGAATCCAAAACACCTTGGGTTCTATTTCTAACATCACCAAGGCAATTATACAAAGACAACAAGTGCATTTTCAAATGGGCTTTGATTCCTTTCAACATTCCCAATAACTCCTACAAGACACATTCTCCTTAGGTATCCTGGGGTAGGAAAGAGGTTGAGAACCACTGTTAAACGCCAAATCGGTAAAGAAACATGCTACCTGTAATCAGAGATAAAATATATACGGTAAACCTTACTTAAGCATCAGGACCTCTTTTCCAGAGGCGATCCTTAAGCAGCCATTTCCTACTGCTTAAAAATAAATAAAAAAGGGCCTGCACGGTGGCGCACTGGAGAGTGCACCGCTTGGGAGCACAGCGGCTCTCCCGCTGAGGGTTCGGATCCCATGTGGAGACCAGTTCCGCTCACCGGCTGAGCGCGGTGCGGGCGCAACACCGAGGGTTGCAATCCCGTTACCGGTCAGTAAAAAAAGACAAAAAGGAAATAAATAAATAAATAAATAAATAAATAAAAAGGTATCAGATAAATCTCAAAAGGTATGGTCCCATAAAACAAATAACTGGGAAAGAAAGATATTTTTCAGAATAATCATACTGTTCTTCTAACCGTAGGAAAACATTATACGAACAAAGTTTTTGGTAGCTATTGAAACACACTAGTAAGCAGCAATCAAGAGTCAAGAAATGGTGCTCCCACTATGGTCAGCAGAAGCCAGAAATGTAGTGAGGTATTTATACCTAGACTTATGTTTAAGAAAGCTATAAAACAGTTCAAAATCATCACTTCAGCCACTTTAAACCCGCAAGATCTATATAAACCCCATCATTTTCTTTCGTTACATTTTATACTAAACACATTTTAATCAAATTGTTTTAAGTGGTTTAAAATAAGTAATTTTTAAAATTCCCTTTACAAGAGAAAAATCAATGTCTAGATACGAAGTTCCTTAGGAGACAGCAATCATTCACTCATTTTGAGTAAATCTGTAGTACTGCAATTTAGAAGGGTACCAAAATCTCATGATTGCTTCATACTGTATATACATTCTTATAATAATACATAATTTCATTAATTCCTATCTTTCTTTAGAAGATGTATATGGTTTTCCCTGCTCCGTGCCCCCTGTATTTAAAACTATTATTCTGGCAGAGTATAATCTTTCCATGATTCTGGCATCCTCCCTACTTCATTAAAAATAAAATGATGTATACACACATGCTAAACTGGGGGAAAAGACAAGTCAACTGCTGTTCTTATAAAAATCCTTTTTTTTTTTTTTTGGTGGCTGGTCAGTGTGGAGATCCAAACCCTTGACCGTTGTATTATCAGCACCACGCTCTATCCAACTGAGTTAACTGACTAGCCCCTAAAAATCAATTTTTAAATTCCAACTTTATAATAAAAGTTAAGTAAGTTACAAGCTACTTTTTAACCTACACTTTCTCTATTTAATTCAATTTGTACCTGCCCTCCAATATATACAAACAGTTACTAAAATTGTTTTTGCTGGCTTATAATTTCAAGTGGTAATAAGTTCTTAAAGTGTGAATAAGAAGATACAGAGAAAAAAATAATGATGCAGATCTATGCTGAAATTCCTCACTAGCCACCTTGAAATAGGCTTATAGCCTAAATGAAAGCACACTAGAAAATGTGGAAAGAGAACCACTACATTGGGGAGTAATTAAAAAAATATATTGGTGGGGACAGAATTAAAGTATGCATATAAACAATATCATGAATGTCGTATGCCATACTTAATAGAAATTTAACAATTACATGAGCTTCCACTGCATATATCCTCTAAAAGACTTGGCATGACACACATGTACTCTGAACGGAGAAAAATGAAATTTGAAGTAGATGAGATGTATGTGTGTGGTGTGTATATAGTAAATTCTAAAACTTTTTTTTTTTTTTTTTTGGCAGCTGGTCAGTATAGGGAACTTCTAAAACTTTTTGAGGAAAAAGGGTCAAAAAAGGAAGTTCTTTAAAATTCTGAATTCGGGGCTGGCCTGTGGCTCACTCAGGAGAGTGTGGTGCTGATAACACTAAGGCCACAGTTCAGATCCCTATATAGGGATGGCTGGTTAGCTCACTTGGGAGAGTGTGGTACTGACAACACCAAGTCAAGGGTTAAGATCCCCTTACCGGTCACCTTTAAAAAAATAAAATAAAATAAAATTCTGAATTTGACTCAGACATAGCAACACAAATAGCATTTGTGTAGCACTTGAACAGTTCTGACAGCTATTTCCCAAACTTTGTACCTAACCCTCATAACCCTGTATCTCCAGAAAACAAGAATTACCTCCTCAGAAGGACAGCTGGTAGTGCCAGTACAAAAGACCTTTGTCTTACCATTCTTAGTCCATTTCTATTTTCATGTCATCAGTCACTCCTAAGATAAATATTTGTGAAGACTCAATACAAAAAATGCACACATTCTTAAATAAGTATGCCTGAGAGAACAACCTAGAACACCATGGCTCTATTCCTAACTTCATCAATGCTAATACAGCAAGTGGATTTTTATCTTTATTTTCTATTTTTTGACAGCTGGCCAGTAAGGGGATCCAAACCCATGACCTTGGTGTCACAAGGCAGCACTTTAACCTACTGAGCTAACCTGCTAGCCCAAGTGTTTGAACTACAAAAGTGGGGAAGAATCAAGAGGAGTCAGTCAAAGGGTACAAAGTTTTACATATACACGAGGAATAAGTTTTGAGATCTACTGCACAGCAGGGTGACTACAGTCATTAACAATGTGTTGTACATTTCAAAATAACTAAGTAAATTTCAGATGTCTCACCACAAAAAATGATGAGGTGACAGATACGTTAATTAGTTTGATTTAATCATTCCACATTATATACGTATATGAAAACATCACTGTACACTAATAAATGTGTACAATTACGATTTATTTAAAATTAAAAATAATATTAATAAAGAGTGAGGAGAAAAGCAATAATAATGTAATTTTTACAACCTGAATAAGATTACAATAGAAAGGTAGGTAATACTAGCATAGTAAGTCTACAAGATAAGCCACTTTAATTAAAAGGCTTCTTTTACAAAACTTTATTTCATAATCAGCGAATTGATTACCCCACACATTCAATCTTTACTACTAAGCCTAAGCTAATTTACAATTTCAAAGCCTCAAGAAGCTAAAGAGCAAGAGGCATGGGTTTATTCAAAGAATTAAATATTCCAAGATGAAAATTAAAATTTTAAACACACACCACACATATAAATCTTTTAAAATCAGAAGATTAAAATGCTAAAGGGGGCAAGAGTAAAGATAACTTTTCAATCAACAAATTTAAATAAGAGAAAAAATAAACTCCAAGAGCTCTAGTAAAAAAGAAAAAGGTTACCAGTGCTATCAACTGTAGAGGAAAAACTAATATATAAGGATACTTCAAAAAAAATTCATAGAAAGGGCCAGCCCCATGGCGCACTAGGGTGAGTGTGGCGCTGGGAGTGCAGCAGCGGTCCCGCTGCGGGTTCGAATCCTATATAGGGATGGCCGGTGCGCTCACTGGGTGAGTGCTGTGCGGGCAACACCAAGCCAAGGGTTGCGATCCCCTTGCCGGTCACAAAAAGGACAAAAAAAAAAAAAAATCATAGAAAGTAATTCAAAACATACACGGAAAAACAGAATTAAAAGATAATACAGGGGCCGGCCCGGTGGCGCACTGCTATAGTGCGCTGCTTGGGAAGCGTGGCGGCGCTCCCGCCGAGGGGTCGGGTCCCCCATACAGACTGGTTCCCGCTCACTGGCTGAGCGAGGCACGGGAGCGACACCGAGGGTTGCGATCCCGTTACTGGTCACGAAAAAAGACAAAAAGGATAAAAAAAAAAGATAATACAAATCCTTCCATGAACAGTTTGAAGTACCCTCGTAGGTCACTATATACAATGTCCAGTACATATTCATTATGTATTCAGTGGAGCCTTTTCCTAAAAAAGGTATTAATACATCGGATGCTGCCCAAAAATAAAGATCTAGTAAGTAGTAAGGTTAAGAATTTTTTAAAAAATCTGTAGGTTCCCAAACATGAGTGAAGTGAAGGCACCACAGAGCCATTAATAATTTTCCTGTGAACAAATAAGAGCACTGCTGAGATTCTTTATGATGCTAAAAAGGGATTTAAAAAAAAATAGTGTCTCCATTTATAAGCAAAGAAAGAGCATAACGGGAAGTTCCAAAAAACCTATAATTCTGATACCAGAACCACCTCTGAAAAAGGTTTTTAAATAATAAATACAACATCCTAGATATACCATGAATAATAATATGACTAGCAATATTAACCTCCAAAGAAATAATTCTAACAGGAATCCAATTTTCTTTTTTGAAAAGGTATCAAAATTAATAGGAAAGAAATAATTCACTATGTTTAGAAATCTGTTGATTCTGGAAAAATTTGGGTTTCATTCCCCAATCAGCAGGCATACAACTGGCAAAAAGTTTGTTTCCCCAGGCATTCTAACGGCATGCCAGAGGGCTCAACCCAGTGCTTAAATTTTTAGTGATTAGATTGTTTAAATAACATACAGATAGATACAATAGATACAGGATGAGAGGTCAACAAGTAAAAGAACTTTAAACATATGAGCAAGGTATCTTCCAAGAAGGATGAAATCTATGAATCTTAAATTACCATATTCTTTCTTCTGTAAAAGATCTGGCCACCTCAGTCCATTAGAACAATGACTCTTTGAACTTGCTCAATCAGCTTGTTTAAGTTGCTGCCTCAGGCTAACCCGGCTGCTATAAGAGGAACAGTTCCCTCAAAATTCCTCCAAAAGTAATAGTGAAGCAAACTCTGGAGTTAACTCTAAATATAGAAACAAACTTGCAGAATCCTATTTTCATGTATTTACTTGATAAAGTACTCTCAAATATTGAGTGAATACTATTTATTGATGCACCAGCATGGAATAAGGGGATAACAGAAGTAAAACAATTATACAAGATCCATGCACATATAGTTATGTTTTACTGGGGAAGACACAAAAATTTCGGATAGTAGTTAAATACTATAAAGAAAACCAGGGGTGGGGGTAATCCAACGTAAAAGTCTCTGTATCTTGACTGCGGTCTTGCTTTCAAAGGTGTATACATTTGTCAAAATTCACTGAACTATTATAGGTAAATTTTCTCTTAAGGAAGTATCACAATGGAGTTCAAAAGAGAATTCAACTTAGAAAAGAAAGATACACTCAATCGACTACAAGATGGGGCAGAATTAACATTATAAAACCAAACATCTCTGCATAAGCAAACATGTGAGAATGTAATAGGATACACTCTATATTTAAAAACTATGCTAGAGCATCTCACATAGGAATTAAACTGCACAATTTCTACAATCTTTACTGTCAGGCCTCTATACAAGAGAAGGTAAGTTTCATTTTGTAGTTCCGAAAATAAAATCTGCTCTGAGAAAACTTTAAGATAGCCAAAGACAACTAAAATAATAACAATATGAAAAGACACCAAACAAACAATAGCTTGTGTGAACCCATAAAGAGTAGTCCAACGAAAGAAATCTCAGGTATTTATTGTAGGTGACTAGGACAGGGAGTAAGCTAGTGCCTACTATGACAGGCAGTGAAGGTAGGAAATCCTGAGAAGTTGTAAGAATTCAGTGTTCCCAAAAGACACCATGGACCACACTCCATTTTTTATGTATGATATTTCATGTAAGTGTCCTTACATGAATTGAAGAGTGAGTATATAAAAAGTATCATTTTAATGATCATCCTCAATCAATATCAGATAACGAATAAGGGGTTTTTGCTTATAGAAATTCCCACATATTGGACTGAATATTTTTGTCTGAACTTAAATTATGAATTATAAACAGAAAGGTCCTTAGCAGTCTCTTGTCTAGACTGTTCCAAAAGCCCCCTACTGTGTTTATACCCACACACATACTCTTCAAGAAGCAACTAGATTTATTCTTCCTAAATTATGCCACTTCCCTGTTGTTAAAACTTCAACCGTTCCCTAAAGGAATTCAAAATACACTTAAACAAAGATTTGAGGCCTACAAATCCATTCCAATCTAGTTCTTCAGCTTCACCTCTTACTTACATTACTCCCCACAGGTACCCCATCCCTCTATCCAAACTGAGTTTTTGTTTTTTTTTAACCAAGGACAACCTACATTTTGCCATATCCCAACTTCTATTTTTTTGAGAGATTCCCCCCAATTTACTATGTCAAAATTGTACAGAACAATTTCATCACTCCACTGCCCATGCAACTGTATAGCTTACTCTCCTCTGACTCTCCGGATCTTAAACTCTATTAATCACATATAAAAATAAGTATACGAAGAATTATATCATAATATCCACATGCTTTTACAATAGCAAAGCCCTTTTCTTACCTTCCATACTAACCTATAACTTCCTTGAAGACAGTGGTTTTATAAGTCATAAAAATCCCAGGGCCGGCTGGTTAGCTCAGTTGGTTCAAGCACAGTGTTATAACACCAAGGTCAAGGGTTCAGATCCCTGCACCAGCCAACCAACAACAAAAAAAATCCATAACACATCAATTTTTACTGAATTATAAGTATTTCATAATCTCCTTTAAAAAAAAAAAAAAAAGCTTCAGTTATACTCCCAATTTAAAAACAAACCAAAACGTTAGGGAAAAAAAGGATCAACTTAAAGATAAAATTGCCAAAAGTTTCACAACAAATGTTTTAATTTTATAATGAAAAAAATAACCCCCCCCCCCCCCAATTAAACACCCATACACAATTAGCTGAAAAACCTCCATAGGGCATATGGAAATCATTAAATTCTACTTAACTAAAGTTGCATTTATAACTATAAAACATGTTACACCACATAATTTTATCCTCTATGTATTTCACTATATTACGTACTTATGGACAGACTCATAAAAGGCCAAATAGACAACTCTGGTTCCAAAAATCCAGCTTTTCACAACATCAGACATACTAGTATCTGGCTTTTCTAATATCACAACACTCACCTTCTATCTTTTGGTCTGTCACAGTAAGGAATAATGATATTTGTACTTTGGGGAACTTTGATCTGTCTACATTCCACCAAAAATGGAGGCTGTTTTTAATATACAGTAAGATCAAAAGTTGGGGCACAGTAAGACACCCACTATGTAGCAGTACTTCAAAGAGTTCATGGAAAAATAGAATTAAAAGATAATATGTATCTTTCCATGAACTTTTGGAAGTACCCTTGTCTATCTGTTAAATGAATAAAGTTCTAAGACTCTCAAGTGTAGAAGTAAAACCTATTTGTCTTTTGTTGACCTGAATGCTTTCTCTTCTGCTGAATTAATTTAGTTAATCTTAACTTGACTTCAATGTCAACTTAATGTCATTTTGGTCTATTAAAATGAACAATAAGTTCCTTGAGCTCATAAAAATGAAGAAAAAAGTATAATAATTACACATTTAATTTTAAAACAAATCATTCTGATCTCTATCTTGACGGGTACAATTAGAAGATAACTTTCTAAAACAAAGTCAGGAAAATGATAAACTTTAGCTATTAGTAATAACTTTTTAGGGGAGAGGGGAAAGAGGGCAAAACATCTCCACAGGTCAGGCATCCCTTTAGTTCTAAGAAAGCAGATGCATCCAAAAGCTCCCCAAACCTCAACTTTTACGTTTAAGGGATCCACAGATTTTAAGAAATAAAACTGACCTAAAAGCACTCATTTGCCTAACCATTTTTGAAATGCTGAGAACAGAGTGAATGAAAAGGAAGATTATAAGCCAGTGCTACACAAATGCTTGCTGTTGAAGATATGCTTCTAGAAAAGGTGGGCCTGGTTTGTTGCCATATGACACCATTCAGCCACGTGGAACATTTCCTTTCAGTATGTGTGAAGTATCCTGTGTGGTCACGATTGACTCAGCAGTCAGTTTCAAGACTAACTGGCAAACTATCACTAAAAGAAAATGAAAAGAATTGCTTTTTTAAAACCCCACTTTTTCAAAAGCCTAAATCAAGTAAAATAGAATACCCCCCCCCCAAAAAAAAATATATACATATCAGGGAAGAAACAGAAGAGAAAAGGCAAAAATTTTCTTAAAAATCAAAATGATTTAAATGAACCATAAAAAGTCTGCCTGTCTGGAAAAATAAACCCTCATTTAATCAAGAGGGGAAGATCAAGCTCCATTCTGTCAGTTAACTAGAGTCTGTCATCTTTCTGAAAAGAAGAGGGGACAAATAACAACCTCAAATTTAACTTAAGAAAATTTATGACTTGGCAACATCTGAGGTTTTTTATGGACTATTTAACAAATCAACTATGGTGACTTTGCAAATAAATCAAGTTATGCTATAGGGTGTATCCGATACTTCTCTATTACCTCTACAACAGGAGAAAACCAAATATTTCCAACTTCCTAAGGAACTTTTGTTATTCCATGTAACCAAGCACATCAGACAGTATCATCTACCTAGGTATCAGGTTATAAGACTTTGTTACAGAGCACAGCTTCAAAGAAAGCTTAAATCCTCTCCCCACAACTGTGCACACTCACATACAATCAGCCAAGAAATAAAACACTTCAAGGAAACAACATGGATAATATTTATAAATAACCCATGTACATATTCCACAACTACATAAGCCATTCTGATCCATACCTGTCAGCGATGAAGTCAGATGACCCCAGCAGGTGGTTGCAACTCTGCTACTCCATTTGTTTAGAACTATAAGCTACAATTTATTATTTTACAAAAGCTCTAGGACTATTTGGGAAGGGCACTTTCGCCCTCTAAAAAGTTACTAAATTCTCTTAATATATATACCGATTACAATACTGAAAACTAATGGAAAATCTGCTATTAAAGAGCAGCTCTCAAATGTCAAATTCAAGCTAATTTATCACCTAATTTGTTACATGCCAAAAAATCAAATTTCGCACATTTCAATAAAAGTGCAAAACAACTAAGTATGTCAATTACAGATAAAAATACTTAACACTAGTCAACTAATTTTATTTAAAGCACTCACAAACCCTACTTGGTATAGAGCAAGTCAGAGCTACGTTTTTCAAACAAAAAAAAAATTTTTTAACTACTTATCTCAATTCTGGACTCGGGCATTAATTTTTAAAGTCACCTAGTTACATCAGTTCTCAAAAGACACAGTATTTGAGAGGACATATAAAACAGAATAACAGGTGTACCACCTATTAGCCAAAGATTATTTCGATGCTTCTATCAAGTCTTAAAATGTTACATTCTAACATCTTACCAAATTCTTTACTTTCAAACACTGCTGGAATTACCTGTAACTATCGGGAAGCAAACAGGCATCCCAACATACCCGCATTAAAGCTCCAGGAATCAACTAGCCCTAAAATATATTTATATACATTTAGGGAGCACTTCTGGTCACTGGGTTAAATCCCAAATAGTTTCTAAATAATACAAGCACATATTCGGTAAGAGGAGTATAAATAAACCAGTCCAAAATTAAGCACAACTGCCCCATGACTAATCATAAAGACAAAATGATTAAACTATTTTTTTAAGAAAAAACATAATGTGCCTAATATATTCAAATCCTAGGCCCTAAGCGGTCTGAGATCAAATCCTCCATATAGGAGGAAATTCTCTAAGTCAGCGACCGAGGAGTTCACAAGCGTCGAGGTACGAATAGCCGTTCACCAGAATAACTGCTCCTGCACTTGGAGAAAATTTCATTTCCCAGGACCAAATTGGGTCGATCCCATTAAGTCCTACAATCTCATCTCATGCCGTACTAACGCCCTGCCTCAAGTCAGGATAACCCCTTCGCTGGAGTTTGGGCGGCTTTTGGTTTTTGTTTTTTTAAAACACTAACACGTGGGGGTCACAGAAGAACACGATTAAGGCGGTCTTTCAGGTGGGAGCCGAAAGGCTGAGGAACCGAGGAAGTGAAGAGGCTACAGGGCGGGTCCTGGACTCTCAGGACGGTTCAACTCAAATCCCAAGTTGGAGGGAGGTGGTTAAGGAGAATATCTCCCACCACCACCACCAGGCCTCTTTCTTCACCCTCCATGACCCCAAGCTCTAGGCCAGTGCCTCCGCCGGGCGTGCTGGGTCTCGGCTCCAGCACCAGAGCTGAAACGCAGAGAAGAGAAGGCACTTAGGCCTCGCCTCCCAGCGGCCTTTCCTCCCCCAGCCCGGGCGGGAGGAGACCCAGGAAGCCGCGCCCGGTTCCCGGGGTGGGGGAGGAGGACGTAGGCCGCGCCTCCCAGCCCCGCGGCCCTAGGCCTTGGCCTGCCCGAGGCGGGTCCCGGGAGGTCGGGGCAGCGGGCTCGGCGCCGGTCACCCACCTGGGTTGCCAGTCATTCCAGCTCCGCGGGTACTTGGTGCCGGTGCCGCCGCCGCCGCCGCTGCTCAGCCGAGACGCCGGGGCTCTGCGGCTCATTACCTTCCCCGACACGACATGGCCAAGCGCCGCCGCCCGAAGAAGCGCGAGTCGCCGCCCGAACCGGCCGCCGCCGACGCTCCGCTCCGGCCCGGGGCTGAGAAGGAAGCCGAGAAGGAGAAGGCGGCGGAGGGCGGGGGAGTCGGACGGCCGTTCCGGGTTCCGCCTGAGTCCGCAGCGCAGGACGAGGAGGCGGGAGCGGCGAAGAGAGGAGGAGGCGGAGGAAGGGGAGGCGTCGTCTCTTCCAGGACCGTGAGCGGACAACGACGCCGGGGCCCTGGAAGACGAAAACAGCGAGGAGGAGGCGGTGGCGGCGGTTCCCCACGCTCACACGGCCACGGCTTCCCCGCCTCCCGGCTCCGCCCGCTGCGCCGCCGCTACCGCGCGGCATGCTGGGAGCAAGGGGCGGGGCCAGCCCCCACTGGGCCAGGATGGAGGGGCGGGGGCTGGCGCTGGGGGCGGGGCCTGCATGGGGCGGGGCCGCAAGCGGACCGCCCTCCCGCGCCCGCGGGCTCACCTCCACTCCCCGCGGTCGGCTGTCCGGGCACCGCCGTGGAGGCTCATGGGAGAGGGGATCTCCACCACCGCCCCCACACGCATCCCCTCCCACACACTCCCCGGAAAGCACCTGACCGCCGAAGGCCGGGTAGTCAGGTGTAAACAGGCGTCCAATCAAGGATCTGCGGTGAGGGGGCTGGTGCCCTTGCGTGCGCGCGCACACAGGCGTGCCCTTAGAGTTCACGTGCGCCCGCCTTCCCACCGTCTGCGAGAAAAAGTGAAAATAGTAAGACGGAGAAGGGTGGATATCCACCTCCTCAGCTCCCACCTGAAATGTGGCCGTCGAGTCCTGACATCTTGAACATTTCTTCACAATATAGAAAACTAGGGGGAGGAAAGGAAGTACCCACGGCCACCAACTGCTTTCCCCTGTAACGTGAAAAGTGCTTTGAAATCCTCTCACCCTAACACGTGCCCACTTTCCCCAGCAGAAGGAGGCTGGCTAGAGGGGGGCAAATCTAAGCAATGTCTCCCGGCTGACACTCCCGCCGAAAGAATTCACTAAAGCATGTGATACATAACGTGGATGCAGATATATTTTAAAAAGATGGGCAAGATGCACATCAAACTAGGGTCCTTTCGTTCCCTGTATCAGCCAGCCGTCAAAACCAAAAAAACTAGTGTCTTAACCTTATGTGCATGAAGGGTCTTAACCTGTTATTTTGTGTTGCAAGGAGAAAAGCTTTATATATGGCTTATGTAATTTAAAATTGTTACCAAGATGCTGGCCAGTTAATTCACTTGGTTAGAGTGGTGCTGAGAACACCGAGGTCACGGGTTTCAGATCACCGTACTGGCCAGCCACAAAAATAAAATAGTTACCAAAAGTACTTGAAAATTATGAGGAGTTTATGTCTCCACAGGCATACATACCCCTTCAACCTTGGTCTTCTTGCTTGTGCCCACCAATCCCTCACTAAGGGAGGATCCTACCGGTTCTAGAGGATGGAAAGTCAGAATTTCTTTTTTTTTTTTTTTGGCGCCTGGCCAGTAAGGGGACCCTAAGCACTTGACCTTGGTGTTACAACACCACCTCTAACCAACTGAGCTAACAGGCCAGCCGGAAAGTGAGAATTTCAAATGAACTTCCCTTATTCAGAGGAAAAGAAACTCCTATGAACTGGTGCAGACATTTTACTCAACACAGAAATCCCCACTAGGAGTTGGTCAGACCCAAGCATGGTCACCCACCTGTGTAAAAAATAAATGCAATAAAACTGAATGAACGTATCGAGTGAAGAGGGATATATCCCCCATGCACACACTCCGTTCTAATACTTGTCCTAGGTACCCTCACACTTGCCACCTCCCTCTTGCTAAGGGGAGGATATGAGGAAGGGTTCTACCAGTTGCAAAAGAAGACCTACAAGAGGACCTCCTTTCCTTCCTGTTTACCATTTCCTCTTCCCTAATCTCTTAGGATGAATCGAGTCCCAACATTAGGGCCCCCTCACTCAGTATGGTCCTCTCTGGGAGACTGTTATTCCTACAAAGTATTTTTGTTTTGTTTGTAGTTAATGTTCAATTACATAAGCAATAGTCACTACATTGTCCTCACATATTTTTTTACTGTACAGCCTAAGCATGATTTATTCTTTCATTCAGCATTCAGCAAAATTTATTGAGCACCTCCAACCAAGCATTTGGGGAGAGGGCAGTCATCAAGACCCAATCCCTGCCCTCAAGGAATGTAGAGAGTAGGGGTTAGGGAGCTGGATCTATTATAAGAAATGAATAAAATACTCATGTTTGCTTAATTTGGTGTTACCACTGTGCCAGCCTCTCTTTCAATCTGGTGAGAAATGCCTTCTCTCCCAAAGGCTTTTCTTGATTGTATATTCCGAACTTCCTTGGATCCATGTGAGTTGATATTCCCTCCTCTTTGGGACCATCATTCTGACCCATGAGCAAATGGCTGATGTGGCCAATTAATCGTTCTGACTTCCTTAAACAGTAATAATGATGCAGTGACCAAATTATGTCAATTACTCAAATTCCAAAATGAGTAGCAGCAGAATAACTAGAACCTCAGATCCCTGAGAAAAATTTCAGGAGTCCTGTTCATTCAAATTACAAAACAACAGCAGAATCATTGGAAGGAGGGTTCTGGGTTCAAATTTTGACTCTCCCACTTATAAGAGGAGAGGGCATCAGCAAGCTCCTGACTCTCACATTAAAATGCAGATAATAATAATAGCACTGACTTCTTAAGGATGGTGGTTGGATTAATAGAAATATTGCATGTAAAGTGCTTCACACAATGCCTGCCACACAGTAAGCAATCCACAAATGTTAACCAAAAATCAGATCTGCAATTTTCTGAAGCACATGGCTATTTGGATGACATTTTGACCAACGGAGAAAAATAAAGGCAGTCAGCAGAGGCTGTGTCCAGTTGCTCAGTTTCTTATTTGTATTATTATTATTATTTTTTACTTCTCCCATAGAAATAATTAAGCCTAAAAAACACTCAATGTTGGCAAAAGGGTGGTATAGTGGATTGAATTGTGTCCCCCTAAAACTCCCTGAAGCTTGAATTGTATCCCCCAAGTTTTATGTATTAGAGACTTAGCGGGCCGGCCCGTGGCTCACTTGGGAGAGCATGGTACTGACAACACCAAGTCAAGGGTTAAGATCCCCTCACCCGTCATCTTTAAAAAAAAAAAAAGAATGGATTAAAAATGGTGGTCAGGGAGTGGTTCTGAGGGCTTTAAAAGAAGAAAGTATGTCTCTCTGCTCTCTCTGCTTCCACCATCTTGCAATGTAAGACCCCTGTGTCACTGTCGCTGCCACCAGATGGACTTTGGACTTCCCAGCCTCAGAAAACTGTAAGCAATAAATTTTGTTTTTCTTTTTTTTTTCCTTTTTGTCTTTTTTCATGTCTGGCAATGGATCGCAACCCTCAGTGTCGCGCCCGTACCGGACCGGGACTGGCAACGGGATCGCAACCCTCGGTGCTGCGTCCGCACCTCGCTCAGCCAGTGAGTGGGAACCGGTCTGTATGTGGGATCCGAACCCTCGGCGGGAGTGCCGCCGCGCTCCCAAGCAGCGCACTGTAGCAGTGCGTCACCGGGCCGGCCCTAAATTTTGTTTTTCTTTATAAATCACCCAGTCTCAGGTATTTCTGTTTTAGCAACACAAAAAGGACTAATACAGGTGGTGTGAGGACACAGAGGTGGGAGAGTGTCATTTGGCAGAAACTTCCTGGAAAGCAATTTAACGGTGTGTATCCAAAGACTTAAAATACCTTTCCCCCAGTAATTCCACTTCTGGGAAACTATCCTAAGGAAATCTGCCTCACCACAGCCAGAGTGATTTTCTTAAAATAAAAATCAGGTCATGGCACCATCCTACTTTTAAAACGCATCAATGGCTTCCCATTCTTCTTAGACTACAATCCAGACTCATCATTACTAATTGCCTACAAAAGGCTGTAAAAAATCGGGTTTCTCCTATAATGTAAACATCCCAGAGCAGCTTGTATCCATAATAGGATCTTAACAGTGGTTCTCAATTTTGTCTTCCCATTAGAATCCCCACACCTAGGCCACATCCTGGATGGATTAAATCAGAATCCCTCAGTGTAGACCTAGGCATCAGTATTTTTTAGACCTTCCCAGTGGGCTCTAATCGGCCCCCAACATTAAGAACCACTACTTCAGGGGCTGGCCCGTGGCTCACTTGGGAGAGCATGGTGCTGATAACACCAAGTCAAGGGTTAAAATCCCCGTACTGGTCATCTTAAAAAAAAAAAAAAAAAAAAGAATCACTACTTCATAGCCCCAAAGCACTGAAAAAGTTATCAATGCCCCCATCCCCACCTCCCAACATGTGTGGATTATAAAGACAATGCTAAACCACTGGGAAAAACTGAAAGCCCAGTTTTTCCTACTACTTGGATACACTCAAAAAATATATCAAGTATGAGTAACCCCCAAAATTTTCAAAAAAAAAATTTTTTTTTCTCATTTCTTTTAGTGGTTCTGCCTCTCTGGTTCCATTTCAGCATTTCTCCATTCTGTTCCAGTCATAGGGACTGGGTTTCTGTTCCCGGAACACACCAAGCATCTCTGGCCTCTGAGCTTTTGTACTTGCTATTCCTTCTGCCTGGAATGCCTTTCCTACCTTTGTTCCTATCAGGGTTGGGACTAACAGGAGGCGACCGTGGTGCCTAGGGTTCAAAATTTAAGGAAGCACTCACTCTCAAGGTCATGCACATGCTGACCTTGCACTTACATAAGCCTGCAAGTGAGTCCCTCCTTAAATTTGGGGCCCTAGGCAGCACATTTCCACCCCCCCACACCCATCTCATTTCTTCAAAGAGGTGTGCCTTAGGGCCAGCCCATGGTTCACTTGGGAGAGTATGGTGCTGATAACACCAAGACCACAGGTTCGGATCCTTATATAGGGATGGCCGGTTTGCTCACTGGGTGAGCATGGTGCTGACAACACCAAGTCAAGGGTTAAAATCCCCTTACGGGTCAATTTTAAAAAAAAAAAAAAAAAAAAGAGGTGTGCCTT
>NW_007727422.1:94825-95608 GCF_000696425.1 Galeopterus variegatus | reverse complement strand
CATGGTTCACTTGGGAAAGTATGGTGCTGATAACACCAAGTCAAGGGTTAAGATCCCCTTACTGGTCATCTTTAAAAAAAAAAAAAAAAAAAGAGGTGTGCCTTGATTTTCCTGCCCCAAAAAACCTGGCCAGTCCCTTTCCAGGTTCTCTCTGTCACATATCGTATTTCTTTTCTTGGTAGCATCTGTCACCACCTGCAAACATTGGGTTTCTCTGCACATTTATTATCTCCTGACCCTGAGGATGTGAGCTTTGTGAGGGCAAAGGTCGCACCTCCCTCATTCCCCCACACACTGCCCAGCACCTGACCCATATTAAGCACTCAAGAAATAGGAAGAATGAAATGGAAATTATCTAAAATATGGATCAAGATTGATACAAAAGTATTCATCTCAGTTTTACTTGTTAATAGCAAGAAATTGGAAATTATCCCAATGCCCAACAATAGGGAACTGATTGGGAGACGGTACATTCAAAGTTAGAATTGTCTGGAACCATTAAAAATTATATTTCTGAAGAATTTTTAATGAAATCAGGAGTATTACATTCACATGTTAAACAAAAATGAAGCATGAGATTCAAAAGTGAACATGCACTGTGATCTCAACTTGGTTGGAAAAAAAACAGAGGAGACGTTCACAGAAAAAAAAAAAAAAGAAAACTTGTTTCATTTACCTAATATTGAAGGCCTGTGATAAGTGGGATCATGGTTTGTTTTTCGTTTTTTTTTTTTTTTTTTTTTTTTTTTTCCTTCTTTCCTTCTTCTTGCTAGTTTCCCAGTG
>NW_007727422.1:91495-93853 GCF_000696425.1 Galeopterus variegatus | reverse complement strand
TTTTTTTTTTTTTTTTTTTTTTCTTTTTTCCTTCTTCTTGCTAGTTTCCCAGTGAAAATACAGAGAGGTGGTATTTGTAAAACAAAATTTTTAAAAAACTGAAAGTAAGCATTTGATCAATGTGTTGAATGAACAAAGAATGAATACTTTTAGGGTATGACAGTGACTCATACAGACCAATTGAGTAACCTTGGCGAAGGCATCAAGTCTTAGCTCCATTAATAGTGACCATCTCTAGCTAATATTTGTTGAGCAACTCCTAATGCCAAGCACTGAGCCAATGGTCAATGTGGGTTACTTCAGGAATTCTGCAAAACCACTCTATGAGTTAGGTACTGATGAGGCATTTTACAAATTAGGATTCTGATGCCAAGAGAAGCTAAGCAGCCCGCCCAAGGTTACTCAGCTGGTGGCAGGCAGGGCCAGGCAGGGAATGTCACAGGCAGGGACAGAAGCAATATTTGGCCCCAACCTCACATTCACCAAAGGCCTCAGATTTAGATGGTTGACGTTACTGCCTAATGAGGTTTTATACAGAGTCCCAGAGACACATTGACAGGAAGGAGGTCTGGATTTTAAAACTGTGTCCCATTACCAGCTCACACACTTGTTAAGAGCTGTGCATTAATACTTCATAATAAATTATATTATTACCTGGTGAATAGGCAATTATATTGCATTGTAGTTTTTTTCCCTTGTGTTAAAAGTGTTCAATTGTAAAAAAGAAATTTAATATATACTGCAAATTTTGTACCCTATTTGCTATCTCTTTAATTTTTAATACACTCATAGCCTCAAAATCTGTGAATAATCTTATCCTTTGTTAACTCCTGAAAGACCCTAGAGTCAAGAATTGAACACAGCAAACCCCAAAGTCCTTAATCACCAGGAATTTCCTAGAGATCTTCCAAATTTCCTAGATATATACCCAAACTTGTTCCCTGAGTAAATAAAAGACAGGCTCTCTTTGTTTTCTTTAAACCCAATATCTGGCCCTGGATTAACCCCAATTAGGCACCAAGAATTGAGGAACTTCATTCTCAAATAGGAAACTCAAGTACAAGGGTGATTTTTAAAACACAATCTTAAAAGCAAGTATCATAGAGATATTAAAACAGATTTTAAAAAAAAGAAAAACAGCAGTCTTCTTGTTCCTGCTCCCAACTAGGAAATCTTTGTCACAGGTCAGGCTCCCTCAGTCAGGGCTATTTTTATAGCCAGTTTTCAAGTTGGTGCAGGAGGAACTTGGCTAGGAAACCTCATGACACGTTTGAAATCTCCACACAAGCTGTCTCAGCTTGAGGCAGGGGCCAAACTTCTATGAATCAGGGCACAAGATGTGCTGCCCAGTGGTTCCTGCACTCTCCAAACAATGAAATAGGAGGATCATGATGCTCACCTGAGACTATTTGTAACTTAGAAAGTGGAGAAAACAGGAGGGTGAGATTCCCCCAAGTTTGGCCTTGAGCTGACCAAGGATTGGCACGGAGATTCTAATGGAGTTAGACCCTTTGCTTCCCCTAATTTAACCAATATCAGGGATGTATGTAAATAAAATGCAATTTATGAAAATAAAATCTCCAGCAGCAAGTTGCTGCTGTGCATTGTTTATACAGTTATCACTTAACATTTTTATTTATTTTGGGGGGCAGCTGGCCAGTACGGGAAACCAAACCCTTGACCTTGGTGTTGTAAGGCCACACTCTAGCCAACTGAGCTAATCAGCCAGCCCGTGGGGTAACATTTTTTAAAAGATATCCTGTGTCTATCTCTTTCCTGTGCCTAGTAAAAGTATTTTTGAAGAATTGGGTTATGTGAAGGTGAATTTTTTTTAAAATTCTGAGTGGTAATTGGACAAGCATTGTCCAGCCAGAGATATCTCATCTCCCTTTCTCTCTGGCTTTTTTTGGAGGCTGGTCAATATGGGTGACCTTAGTGTCATCGTCAGCACCACGCTCCTATGGCTTTTAATAGGAGTACATAGCATTGTAGCCTTCGGTTTCTAACTCGCATTTTATTTTCTCTTTATTTATTAGCGGCTGCTGGTAGAGGATCTGAACCCTTGACCTTGGTGTTAACAACACCGCACTCCAACCAACTGAGCTACCAGCCAGCCCTTTTCCTCACATTTTAATCTGGGGCTTCTGAAGTTTTTCTCCAGGTTCTTCCTACTAACTCCAGCCTTTTTCTTCTTCTTTTCTTCTTCTTCTTCCTCCTCCTCCGCCTCCTCCTCCTCTTCCTTTTTTTGGTTTTGAACTTTTTTTTTTTTTTGACCCGTAAGGGGATCACAACCCTCAGCACGGTGTTGTCTGCACCACACTCAGCCAGTGAGCGCACCGGCCATCCCTATATAGGATC
>NW_007727422.1:89970-91405 GCF_000696425.1 Galeopterus variegatus | reverse complement strand
CGGCCATCCCTATATAGGATCCGAACCCGCAGCCTCGGCGCTACCAGCGCCACACTCTCCCAAGTGAGCCACGGGGCTGGCCCTGGTTTTGAACTTTTAATAAAAGTAAAAAATGAATGCAGAAAGAACATAGTATTGAAAATTTAGTATGAATGTGAATCTCACAAGATGTTCAAATCTGGTACAGTGCAAATTTTGTTCATGCTATTTTACACTTTTACAAACTCAAATCACTTTGGTTTATCTATATGTTATAAACTACTGGCAAAAAATTGTTCAGATTCACATATTTTTGGCTACATTATTTCTAACAGATTTAGACTTACTTCCAGTTTAAGAAAGAAAGAAAAAAAAAGACTTGTGTATGATCAAGTATATTTTAAAGATTCATCTACTTCTTTCATCTAACCTAACAAAATCTGTTTTTTCCTAAAATGCTGACATCATCATTGAACATTTTTTTCACATAACTAATCATTTGTTTTCATTTTCAGAAAATTTATAAGGGATCATTCCGAAGTTCAGAATGATCTCATTTTCTTTTCAACCCAGCTCTAGCCTTCTGAAACATTTTACCTAAGGTCAAGGCCCCCCAGGATTGGGTTGAAAAGAAAGGACATTAGTGTGTGGTGGGGGTGGGAAGGGGAGGTGTTCAGGTGGAAATTAAAGCCAGGGTAAAGGAGAGTGCCACCTTCAGTATTAAGTGTCACTGCTTGGAAGTCACCCAAATCTGATGATGATAATAATAATAGTTTAACATTTATCAGGCTCTTACTATTTGCCAGGTACAGTGCTAATGGCTTTACATAACAAGCTCACTGCTTCTGGAATCCTCAAGATGATCACATAAAATCGGTTACTCTTCTTACTCCCATTTTACAGATGATGAAGCAGAGGTTTGTTAAGGACACGACTTGCCCAAGGTGACAGCCAGTAAACCAGCAGAGCTGAGATCCAAACCCACATGCAGTAGCCTATCTCTCTGCTGCCCCTACAATTTATTAAGAACAACAATTAACCTAATTTGTATGAGTAACTTGTTTTCTTAAAAGCAGTCAGGAGTCACAGTTTTGCTCTTTATAAGTAAAGGATTAAAGAGTCTAACAAGTACGGGAGGGATAAATATTTCACATCAGAGCTTCTTGTTGACATAGGATCACTTAGTCTCTTTAGTGGACTGCTGTTTATGAGGGTACTTCAAAAAGTCTGTGAAAAAAATAGAACTGAAAGATAATACAAATCTTTCCATGAACGTTTCAAAATACCTTCACATGTCATAATTAAAGCAATCCCTGCAACCCACAAAGAGGAAGCGAACAAAGGCTTATTCTGGAAGATCTTTTGTGCTGAAATGATTGGAAGGTCATACTGCTAGACATGCTGTTTGGACCGTCCCCCAGACATGCCCCTTTTCAGGAGACCCTCCCTGCTGGGC
>NW_007727422.1:88030-89590 GCF_000696425.1 Galeopterus variegatus | reverse complement strand
TCACTTAGTCTCTTTAGTGGACTGCTGTTTATGAGGGTACTTCAAAAAGTCTGTGAAAAAATAGAACTGAAAGATAATACAAATCTTTCCATGAACGTTTCGAAATACCTTCACATGTCATAATTAAAGCAATCCCTGCAACCCACAAAGAGGAAGCAAACAAAGGCTTATTCTGGAAGATCTTTTGTGCTGAAATGATTGGAAGGTCATACTGCTGGACATGCTGTTTGGACCGTCCCCCAGACATGCCCCTTTTCAGGAGACCCTCCCTGCTGGGCCCTGGAAGAGACTTCTCAGAAAAATCATGACTTCAGGTGGCTTTTAGATGAAGGGTAAGCAGATGGCTGAGTATTACATCACCTCAGGTAAGGGAAACAAGAATATGAAAATAATAGGACTGTAGAAAAATAATCTAATCTCCAAATCATCAGCAAGTGTCTGGGAGGTGTTTACTCCCCACAAACACCAGAGATGGAAGAGAGCTAATAAAAACCTAACCCTTGCTGGCTGGTTAGCACAGTTGGTTAGAGCATAGCCTTATAACCCCAAGGTCACAGGTTCAGATCCCCATGCTGGCTAGCTGCCCAAAAAAAAAACCCTGGTACTGTGCTATCCATATTGAAGAACAGACACCAACTTTTTCACCATTTTGTTAAAATAAGAATAGCCACTTAACTAAGAATTTTAATTATACTTATTTGTAACCATTACCACTCTTCAAACTCTGGGAGGTAAATATTATCAAATCTCCATTTTTACATAGGAAGAAACTGCACTCAGAAAGTTTAGTGAGTAACTTGCCCTAGGCCACGTGGTCTGCAAGTGTCTCGAACTTGGATTTGAATCTTGGGTTATCTGTATCAAAAAAAATCCCCTACCAAAAATCCTCCTGAGAGGTATATAAGGAGAAATATTTTTCTGACCATCCTAGAATCTACCAAAATGATGCACGAAATTCTAAACACATTCTTAGCAGTTGAATCTTTAATGGAGAACCAGACTTTTAAATTATTTTTTTGACATATGTTATCTCAGAAAGACTGGTGGGAAGTACCGCAGAAGGATAGTAGAAGTTATATGTTAAAGTAGTGGAATTATTAGTGTCTCTTTGTTCTGTTCTCTGGTTTCCAAATTTTCTATTCTTTCTTTCTTTCTTTTTTTTTTTGCAGTTGAGCAGTATGGGGATCAGAACCTGTGCCCTTGGTGTTATAACTGGTTTCCAAACTTTCTATAATTGAAGAAATGTAACATAGCAAAAATTCTTTCTGAAACAATCCAGCTGTGGTAGTGGATCTCCTGGATCTCCCCACCCCTACTACTCACGATACCTCCTCCTTGCTCCCCATTATATCAAGTCTAAGCATCTATCTCCTCTTCCCCAAACCTCCATAAGTGAGAAAATAAATGAAATACCATGCAGCCATTGTATTCAACTAAACAGCATTCTATACATGTGCATACATATGCACATACGTATGTACATACGAGGTACTTTAAAAATTTCATAGTATTGTATTATCTTTCAACTTTATTTTTCCATCCATGAACTTTTTTTTTTTT
>NW_007727422.1:82814-87576 GCF_000696425.1 Galeopterus variegatus | reverse complement strand
ATAGGATCCGAACCCGCGGCAGGAGCGCTGCTGCGCTCCCAGTGCCGCACTCTCCCAAGTGTGCCACGGGCTCGGCCCCATCCATGAACTTTTTGAAGTACCCTCATATGTATATATATATCTTAAAGTATAAATGATTTTTTCCTATTATTAATTTTTAAATTAAAAAGTCACAAAAAGAAACAAAGCTTGGAGGAAGAATTACACATATTGGGTTGGAAAGACGTTCTTGTTTAAAAGATGAATTGTAGGGCTGGCCAGTTAGCTCAGTTGATTAGAGCACAGTGCTAATAACACCAAGGTCCAGGGTTCAATCCCTGTACTGGCCAGCTGCCAAACAAATAAATAAATAAAAAGCAAATCATGGACTAATATCTATATTATAATAACATTTCTGCAAGGAAAAAAATAGACTTATTGCTATGTGTATTATAAAGATATAGGAAAAGGTTGGAAGGACATTGTGATGGTTAATTTATGTGTCAACTTAACTGGGCCACAGGGTGCCCAGACATTTGGTCAAACATTATTCTGGGTGTGTCTGTGAGAGTGCTTTTGAGAAGATTAACTTTTTAATCAGTAAACTGAGTAAAGGAGATTGCCCTTCCTGATGTGAGTACCTTCATTCAATCAATTAAAGACCTAAATAGAACAAAAAGGCTAAGAGTGGGCTGGCTCTTTAGCTCAGTTGGTTAGAGCACGATGTCATAACACCAAGGTCAAGGATTTGGATCCCATACCGGCCAGCTGCCAAAAAAAAAAGAAACAATAACAACCATAACACAGTGTATTCCACCCTCCACTCTCATGCCAGTGACTTTCATTGCTGAAGATCCAGCCAAGAGCCAGTTCACATGGGAGCCTGGAGAATGAGGCCTTCAGGGTACAGCATTTGTGCCACAGAGCAGTATAGGGCAAGTGTAAGGAATGACTCTGAGATCAAACAGACCCAGAACTAGCACAGGAAGGGAAGATTGTACTGGTAAGTTAGCAAAATCCAGAAAGCCTATTCAGAAGGAGTTTTGATAAAATACATTATGAAGTGCTCATGGAACTTTCCAGAAAAAAAATTTAGAGTCTATAAAAGGGGACAGTAGATTATGATATGAAAAATCACTCTGTGTAACTTTTTAGACTTTATGACAAGTTCTTTAACTATGAAGGTACAGATTTCTTCATAAAAAGAACTGAATTTACCGTGACATCAAAAGTACAGGCAATAAAAGAAAAAATAAATAAATTGGACTGCATCAAAATTTAAAATTTTCGGGCATCAAAGGATACTATCGGGCCGAGCCCGTGGTGCACTCGGGAGAGTGCGGCGCTGGGAGTGCAGCACCGCTCCCGCCGCGGGTTTGGATCCTATATAGGGATGACCGGTGTGCTCACAGCACTCACTGGCTGAGCACGGGGCGGCCGGTCTCAAAAAGGACAAAAAAAAAAAAGGATACTATCAACAGAATGAAAAAACAAACCATGAAATGGAAGAAAATATTTATAAATCATTTATTTGATAAAGAGATAATATCCTGAATATGTAAAGAACTACAACTCAACAAAATGAACAAAACCAAAAAAACCCATTTAAAAAAAATGGCAAAGGACTTGAATAGACATTTCTCTCTAGAAGATACACAAATGGTCAATAAGCACATAAAAAGATGCTCAACATCACTAATCATCAGGGAAGCGCAAATTGAAACCAAAATGAGATACCTCTTCTTACCCAGTAGAATGGTTATTATTTAAAAAAATGAAAAGTAAACAAAAGTAGCAAGTGTTGGTTAGGGTGTGGAGACATGGAAACTCTTGTGCATTGCTGGTGGAAATGTAAAACAGTGTAGCTGCTAAGGAAAACAATATGGAAATTCCCCCCTAAAATAAAAATAGAATTTTGTACACCCATGTTCATAGCAGCACTATACACAACAGCCAAAAGGTGGAAGTAACTCAAGTGTCCCTTGACAGATGAATGGATAAATGAAACACAATAAATGAAATGTAGATACAATGGAATCTTATTCAGCCTTAAAAAGAAGGAAATTCTGACACTTGCTACAATATGTATAAACTTGAAGACATTATGTTAAGTGAAACAGGCTAGTCACAAAAGAAAAAATACCGTATGATTCTACTTACATGAGGTCTTTAGAGTAGTCGAGTTTATAGAGACAGAAAGTAGAATGGTGGTGCCAGGGACTGGGGGAAGGAGGACCCGAGTAGTTAGTGTTTGACGGATACAGAGTTTTCGTCTGAGATGATGAAAACATTGTAGAGACGGAGAGTGCTGATGGTTGCAAAACAAGGTGAATGTACTTAATGCCACTGAACTATACTCCTAAAAGTGGTTTAAGTAGTCAATTTGATGTTACATATATTTTACCACAATAAAAAAAAATCTAAAAAAGGAAAAGAGAAAGAGAACGAGCCATAAGAACCATTACTGTCCTGTATTTAATAACTCTGCCTTTCCACTGTTAGTAGGAAATAAATATAACAATTTCTAACTTTAAAAAAATCCACAATTTAGGGCCGGCCCGGTGGCACACTTGGTAGAGTGCGGCGCTTGGGAGCACGACGGCGCTCCCGCCGAGGGTTCGGATCCCATATAGAGACTGGTCCACTCACTGGTTGAGCGCGGTGCGGGCGCGACACTGAGGGTTGCAATCCCGTTGCCGGTCACGAAAAAAAGACAAAAAGGAAAAAAAAAAAAAAAACAGAATTTAAAAAGAAATTAATGATTTAATTATTTATTAAGAATTAATGAATTAATGACATTTTCTTATGTGGTGTTTATAGAAATAATCTTTAGATTAAAAAATATTGCTAGCACCAGTTGTGTCCATCCACTAGAATAGAGTTTGGAGAATAAAGAATAAAAAAGAAAGAAAGAAAAAAAGCTAAAAGAATAAAGTTTGAGAAGTCTACTAAAATCTAATTAACTGTATTCAAACTTTTTTGGGAGAAAAAACTTATTAACAAGAGTCAGTTTAGACTGACACTGTCCAATTTGGTAGCTACTAACAACTTTGGCTGTTGAGCACTTGAAACGTAGCTAGTTTGCATTGAGATAGGCTGTAAGTAAAACACACACAAGCTTTCAAAGACTTATCAAAATCAGAGTGCAAAGTATCTCATTAATAATTTCATATAGATTACATGAAGTGATAATATTTTGGATATACTGGGATAAACAAAATATAGCATTAAAATTAATTTCACCTGCCTCTCTTAAAAGTAGCTACTAGAAAATTTAAAATTACATCTATTGCTCAAATTCTGTTTCTATTGGATAGCATTGTGCTTGAAAAAGGATGAGAATATATTTTCTGTTGAGCACTGTCTCAGGGATACAGACACTGTGTCCAGGAAGCTTTAGAGATACAAGCTGTCCTGGGGTATTGGCAGTTTATCAGCAATCCCTGCTGAGAATTATCTCTCTGGGTCTCCTAACCTTCTCACCCACCTCAACTCTTGCCAGCCATTTATCTTCACATTATGATCTGAAGAAACTCCCTTCTCTGACCCTATAGAATTATTTTAACCAGTCATTTTGGCACTTAAATGTATTAAGTCTTAATTCCCCAACTAAACCAACATGAGTAGTTTGTAAGATACCTCTGATCTCTGTGAGGAAACACACAACAAGCATTCAGTGCTTTTCATAGGTCTATAGCCACACAGACATCAACAATCACAGCTCTACACCCACGACAGGCATTAAGAATCAGGCACAGCATATTTTCTCTCCAAGCCTATGGAAGGTCTTACAATCTTTTTCAACACAGTGCTCCAGGCAGCTACTACTCATTGATCAAAGTTGTCATGACAGGAAAAACTTATTTGCCATCCCTGTTACAGAGGCAGTTAGTAAATAGGATTGATAAATTCGGCAAAGAGGTGCAAGTTTACATTTCTCTCTTTTTGCATAAAAGGCTATATTACTAAAATAAGTGGCCAATAAGTGGATTTTTATTAATAGTGTGCCAAATATGTTATTGTTCCCTGATATCAGGTATATGGGTAATGCCCATGCTTCTTTTGAAGGCCAGGGAAGTTGTGAAGCACATTGTCTGTCTTCTTTGGGATTCTTTTTAGCAGGTACCATAATTCCTTTTTCAACTAGGTGCAGAGCAAAGGGTGATGTCGTTATATACTAAGGCAGGATATCCAAAAGTGAGTTTCAAAGAATATTACTTCTGTAGTATGTTAATAAATATCCAGAGAAAAATGGATTCTCTGGCCAAACAGGTGAGAAACATTGGGTTTATAAAAAGATAAAAATGATTTACTGTTACTCTCCCAGAAGGGGACCTGTTATTTTTCCAAACTTTTTTGATATAGGGTCCCATTTTTATATCTTAAGAGACTATGTTCTAAGAAACATATTTTGGGAAATACTATTCTGAATATTAATGCTGATGTTTTATTTTTGAAAATGGAGGGGGGTTGCATTGATCCTAGGAATCCTTTGAAAATCCTTTATTTTCAAATGCATTTCTTCAAACCTAGGCCATCGATTATCTGATGGTAGCAGGCCATAGTTCTATCATCATTATGGTTATTTAGAGCTGGAAGACAACTAAACCATGGCCTGATCCAACCCCTTATGTTCGCAGATGAGAAAACCAAGGTTCAGAGAGATTAAATGCCCTGCCCAAGATCACTGAATGCATTAGTGTCTAACAAATTAGAAAGATGAAAAGAAGGGCCGGCCCGGTGGCGCACTGGATAGTGCGCCGCTTGGGAAGCGCGGCAGCGC
>NW_007727422.1:79759-82199 GCF_000696425.1 Galeopterus variegatus | reverse complement strand
ACAAGGAAAAAAAAAAAAAAAAAAAAAAAAAAAAAAAAGAAAGATGAAAAAAAAAAAAGGTAATTAAAACATGAAGTGGCTCAGAAACTATCACCTCCATAATCTCGTGTCCCTTGGACTTCCCTCATCTCTCATTTATTTACCTGCAAGAGAAAATTACATTCTCCAGGTGGTCAATGAATGTAGACAGACTCCTTTCACCCAAACAAAAGTAGAGAAGAGATTTATCGTGACAGCCAGCAGTAGAGCCTCAGATCCCTCTGCCTTCCAGAGGAAAATGGGCAAAATGAAAATTCACATTAGAGCTCTTTATAGTAATGATGATATCATTTAAAGAGCTTCCTTGGCCTGGTTTCAGGAGTTCTGGGTGTGATTTTACCTGTTCTGAATTCACATTGTCCTCAAAATGGGGGCCTTGTGACAAGAAAATAAGGTTGTTGATGGAGAGCTTTGACAAGTGTGACGGCTCAGCCAACCTCTACTTGGGACTTAGTCTCACATTCTCACTCATAACACCAAAGAGGCCACGTGACATGTGTCCCCCACACTCCGTGGCTTCACCTCTTGTGCAGCCCAGACAACTTCCTCCCCAAATCTAATTGGCTAGGTCAGGGTTTCTCAGCCTTGGCACTATTGGTATGTGGGGCTGGGTAATTCCGTGTTGTGGGGGCTGTCCTGTGCATTGTAAGATGTTTAGCAGCATCTCTGGGCTCTGTTCACTAGATGTCCATAGCACCCTTCCATTTATAACAATCAAAAGTGTTTCCAGACATTGAAAAAATGACCTCTGAGAGGCAAAATGCCCCTGGTTGAGAACCACTGTGGTGAGGATGAGTGAGGATGAGTGCCTCTTCAAACCCAGTGAGGATGAGTGCCTCTTCAAACTAGACAGTCAGTTCCTAGTAGACAGTAAGCTTCTCAGAGAAGGGACTCTGAAAACATGTGTGAGCCATCTTTTTATCTCCCTCCCTGGCACATAGTAGGTGTTCATTTACCAATTCATTCTATGAATATTTACAGAGCTCCTATTATGTGCCAGACACTCTTCTAGGGAGTAGGAATACAGCAGTGAACATGAGATAATCCCTGGCCTCAAGGGGTTTACATTCCAGAGGGGAGAATACAGATAATAAAAACATAAATAAGTATATAGGGTAATTTCAGGGACTGATACTTGCTTTAAAGAAAAAATAATACAGATAATTATGAAAGAGGGCTGCCTTAGTGAAAGTGGTCTGTGAGTTAGGATCAAGTTCGTAATAGGACCCAAAACAACAGTGGCTTCAACAAGACAAAAAGTTTGTTTTTCTCTCAGGTAATAGTCAGTAAGCAAATAGTCCGGGGCTGTTATATCTAGCAGTTCTGCGCCATGAAGTCCTTAGAGACCTAGGCTCCTTCTATTTTGTTCCTCTGCTATGTGTGGACTCCATTTCCAAGGCTACCTCATGGTCTGAGATGGCTGCTCCAGCTCCAGCCATCATGTCACATGTCAGCCAGGAGAATGAATAAAAGGTTTAAAAAAAAAAAGAAATAAAAAGAAAAAGGCAGAAAATATGTGCCCATGATCTTTTAAGGATGCTTCCCGGAAACTGCCACATTATATTTCTGCTTATATTGCATTAGCCAAAATTTAGTCATGTGGCCTTATATCAGCTTAAGGAGGCTAGGCAATTATGGGTCCAGCTAAAAATAGGAGAATTCATTCCTATGGGGAAAGGGAATAGTGAATATTGGGGGACAACTGGAAGTCTCTGCCAGAAATAATTAGGGAAAGCCTTTCTGAGGAATAGACAATAGAAATGAGATGTAGATGATGAGAAGGTGAATGTCACAAGAAATTCTGGGCAGGGGGATCAACTAATACAAGGATGCTGAATTACAATTAGCCTGGCATGTTTGATGTACAGAAGTAATGCTAGTCTGGGTGAAGACAGGTAGGTAGAGGTAAGATCACAAAGAGCTTGCTGGGCATGGTAACAAGTCTGAGTTTTATTATACTTGGGGAAGAAAGCCTTTGGAGGGCTTTGAACAAGGGAGAGACATCATTTACCCTTTCAGAAGATCACCCTTGCTGCTGTGTAAAGATAAAAGAGAGGCAGAGAAATCAGTTAGCAGGCTATTGGAGTAGAGATGATGGTGGCTTAAATTGACATATAGTGTGGACGGTGAGAAGTGATCCCAATTGCATATAATAGTATGGCATATTGGAACTAAAGTACACGGAGCTACTTGAAGAGTTGGATGTGGGGTGTGATGGAAATAAAGAAAAATAAGGCTATTTCCCAAGGTGTTTTGTATTTGTGTGTGTGTGTGTGTGTGTGTGTGTGTGTGTGTGTGGTTGGCCAGAATGGGAATCCAAACACTTGACCTTGGTGTTACAACACTGTGCTTTAATGGACTGAGCTGGCCTATTTTCCAAGTTTTGAGGCAAGCAACTGGT
>NW_007727422.1:78271-79198 GCF_000696425.1 Galeopterus variegatus | reverse complement strand
AAGCTGCTGTTTCTGCTGTATTTGCATTGCATCAGTGCTATTCTCTGAGTTTTTTAAACATTGTAATTGTGCAATATTTAGGCCGCCCTATACTCTAGTTTAAATAGGCATTTCCAGATTGGCCTTGGGAAAGTAACCAATTGATGCCATCTCCACGGGAAAACAAGCTCTAAGGTAGACACTTTTGGAACAGAACCTGCTACCTACAAGTTAGGAATTGCCACCACATGGTTTTAATTAGACCCAACCCCTAACTCCAAGGAGTTTATAATGTAATAATCAAAAAGTAATGTTAGATAGCATTTACTGAGCATTGCTTTGGTCCGAATAGGTCTACCTCCCAAATTCATATGTGGAAATCTTAACCCCCAAGGTAATGGTTTTAGGAGGAGAGGCCTTTGGGAGGTGATTAGGTCATGAGAGCAGAGCCTCATGAATAGCATTAGGGCCCTTATTAAAAGGGCTCCAGGGAGCCATCTACTATATGAGGACACACAAGAAGGTGCTGTCTGCAAAACAGAAAGTGGACCCTCCCCAGACCCTCAATCTGTCATATGACCTTGACATTGGACTTCACAGCCTCTAGAACTGTGAGAAATAAATTCTTGTTGTTATAAGCCATTCTGTTTATGGTATTTTGTTATAGCAGCCCGCATGGACTAAGAAGACAAGCATCTACCTTGTGCCAGGTAGTATGCTTCTCCACACTTAGACAGAATCCTAATCTTCACACAGGCTTGATGGGGAGGTATGACTATCCCCATTTTACAGATGAAAATACTAAGCCTCAGAAACGATTGTGTGTTGCTGAAGAACTGAGCTGCCTTTTCTTAGACTTTTCAGCAAGTCTAATTATGCAGCAAGATTTGTCCTTTATTGTGGCATCTGATTTAGGTCTCCCATTTGCTCACCTACAGGTAGAAACCC
>NW_007727422.1:71503-77786 GCF_000696425.1 Galeopterus variegatus | reverse complement strand
AAAAAAAAAAAACATAACAGATGCATTAGAGGGGTAGAATTGGATTCTAAAAGAGTCCTGGGATATCATGTAATCTAAAGGTCATTACCTCACTGGCCCCAGTTGGACTATGGCTTCTAGAGTGTTCCCTGTGGTTTCCAAGTTGTGCAAAAAAAAAAAAAAAGTCATATTAGTTCCCAAAACTTATTAACTGGAAAACTGCAAATGAACATCCAGACTTTTTTCCCCTTGAAATGTGGAAATACTGGACCCACATTTTCACAGGTTAACAAGGGAAGAGGGGCTGAGAAGTGGTTACCCTTAGTCCCATACAGGTTACCAGCTAGGCTCCTGTAGACATTTGAATTTGCAGACTCCAGCTGTCAAACTGTCATTTCAGAAGTGAGAAAACTGAGACCCAGCATTGCAAAGTGACTTGCTCTGACTGACCCAGGTGTCCTCAGTCTCAGCCCTAGTTTCTTTCCATACCCATTGCCCAGTATATACAGACATCCTAAAAATCTATATTTGCCATGACTACATATAAACACACACAAAGAAGTGAGTGTGAGTTTAAAGACTTAACAGACATGTATGAGCTATGTATCACTTTCAAGCTAAGAAAAAAGACTAAAGATTGGATTAATACAAAATACTATGGATTGGATTAATACAAAAGGATCTTGTCAGTTAAAAAACACCAAGGCAATTAAGTCTCTGTTTCCTTTGGTCATAAAGTCAGCCCATTACAAACTGTAGCTCTTTCTGCTTGTTTAAGGAGATACTAAGTCCAGGTTAATATTTATTCCAATTCCGAGTCACCCTTGGTTTCACTTTCTGAATCACTCAGTAATGATCTGATAAGATGTTGAGAAATGAGTAAGAAGAAAAAAGTGGAGGGTGGGGTAGAGAGAGTAAGAAATAGCTAGTTTCTGGGGAGGCCTCCTGGGAGTAACTATTAGACAACGTGGTGATTAACAATCGGGCGGACAGAATAAGTCTAAAAATTAACTGAAATGTTTCCTCCTTCCTTACTCTCTAGGGCCCCCTTGAGATGTTTGTTGAATTTAATTACACTCCGCAAGCCCATTCTCCCTTCTCCCAGCCAGATGAACCCACTGAAGGTGTGCAGAAAGGATCTCAATGTCACTGAAGAATCTGGAAAACAAAGGCAACAACCTCTGGACCGGGTTCAGTAAATCATTGATCTTTAAGTTAGAAAGTTTTAGACACACACCTCAGACTGGAGGTTTTTGTATCCCAGGCCAGGGCATCTCACATTTTAATGTGCTTAGGAGAGTGTGAAAGGGCTGAGTCAGAGTCCTGGGGTGAGGCCTGTGGTTCTGCATTTCTAAAAAGCTCCCAGGTGATGCTGAAGGTCAGAAGACCTGCTACTCTGAGCAGCAAGTCATAGGGGAGACGCACTGGTTCTCAAACTCATCCACCTTTTTGAATCACCTGGGGGACTTTCATGAACTACTGATGCCTGGTCTTATCACCAGATCCTGATTTAATTAGTGTGGATGAAGCCTGAGCATGAGGATTTTTCAAAGCTTCCAAGGAGATTCTAGTATGAAGTCAAGTTTGAGAGGCATTGCCTCAGGTTAGAGCAGCAGCTCTCAAACTTTAGTATACATGAGGTTACCTGGAAAGTTTATTAAAAACAAATTGCTGGCCCCACTCTCCTGAGTTTCTGATTCAGTAGGTCTGGGTGGGGACTGAGACTCTGCATTTCTTTTTTTTTTTTTTTTAAAGATGATCGGTAAGGGGATCTTAACCCTTGACTTGGTATTGTCAGCACCACCCCCCCCCAGTGAGCCAACCGGCCATCCCTATATGGGATCCGAACCCTTGGCCTTGGCATTATCAGAACCACATTCACCTGAGTGAGCCATGGGCCGGCCCTGAGAATCTGCATTTCTAACAAGGTGTTGCTGAGTCTGTGGGTCTGGGGATTGCACTTTGAACATTTTCTTTCTTTCTTTCTTCTTTTTTTTGCAGCTGGCCAGTATGGGGATCCAAACACTTGACCTTGCTGTTATAAGGCTGCACTCTAACCAACTGAAATAACTGGCTAGCCCTGAGATCACACTTTGAGAACCATATCCTGTGGGCTAGAAGGTGAGGGACCAGGTAGATAGCAGATGTGTCACTAAGGGGAAGCCATTAATCTTCAGTTATGCAAGAATTTAAGCAAGCATAAATTGGCTAGATTGGCTGTCCTTCTCTTGCTACCTGGGGAGGACTGTCAACCAATTACAGCCAGCCTATGGCCCCCAATTTATGCTGCAAGACTTGCCATAAATTGACCTGCGAGCTCTCTAATCTATCCACACCATGTAGACAACCGCCTTTGCAATAGGTGACAATTGTAGCCCCTCTACAACAGAGGGTGGTGGGTTTGTCCCCTGACAGTGGTGCTGATGGGGAGGTTGAACTCCTGCACCTGGACAAGCTGGAGATCTCCCACCAAGACAGGATGGTGGTAGAACATCCACCTTTGCTTCAATAAAATCCCATGATTCCATTGCAGAGATGTGGCTTAGCCACCTCAGTTCTTATGCAAAAGGTGGGAGAGCTGAGGTATAACCAGAGGGACATTGAAATATGGTCAAAGAAGTAAAAATTCTCTTATGGGGACCAGATGGAAGAATACTTAGTGTCAGGACTGTCCCTGAAAACAATAACGAGCTTGTTACTCCAAAGAATTATTTTCTGAATCAGTATAATGTTTTCTTCAGCTTTTACTTCACTTTTTACACCAAAAAAAGAAGAAGAGCATGCTATAGATTTATAACTAAGCTTTGAGATGGAGCAGAGGTGAGGTCCAGCAGCTCTTTTTAAATATCCATATTTATCTTCCTTCCAGAAAATTCCTTTACTTATCTATTTAATTTCTTTTCATAGTAGACTGAGCTGTAGCACTTTAAATTCTTAGAAGAAAATTGCCCTAGAGATGTGGGAAGGTGACTACCACTTACTAAGCTCGTACTATGTGTCGGGCATTCCACAAACCTCTTTGTGTTCATTAGCTCATGTATTGCGGTAGAAAGCTCTGTTATCACTGGGATTATGATTGTCTGGAATATTTTCCTGGAAAGTTTGCAAAAAAATTTTTTTTGAGCAAAATAGTCTATTCAAAAAAAGCATTTCCCACAGAGAAAATGAGCAGATACTAAAGAAACCTGAAAGGCTGAGAAGTATGTGGGCCATTAAGCCATAGAAACTTAGGCCATTAAGCCATAGAAACTTTCTGGACTTCTTATGCTGGCCATTAAAATTCCTGCTGAGAGCTGGTTATTTACTTACACTACAAAGTTTTAGCAGTTGCTTCTAAATGGTTTTTCCAGGCCTATAGAGGACCTAAGCTGGGTTGGTATAAGGTAAGGCTAATCTCTGCCTCCCGGCAGGGACTTAAAGTATGGCTTTTTATTTTTATTTTTTATTTTTTATTTTTTCCTTTTTGTCTTTTTTCGTGACCGGCAACGGATCACAACCCTCAGTGTTGCGCCCGTACCGGACCGGGACCGGCACCCTCGGTGTTGCCCCCGCCCCTCGCTCAGCCAGTGAGCGGCCAGTCTGTATGTGGGATCCGAACCCTCGGCGGGAGCACCACCGCACTTCCCAAGCGGTGCACTGTAGCAGTGCGCCACCGGGCCGGCCCCTTAAAGTATGGCTTTTTAAAAGATTTTGTTACATGTAGATCATAAATTATATAGCAAAACAAAAACAAATCCATATATTAGGTGAAGGACCAATTATTTTTCTCTCCAAAATACTATATCAAATATTGGCCTTGAAAAAGACTATGCTCATTTATTTAATAAATACGTTTTTAGGCACTTACCACATGCTAGGCACTAGGTTTACAATGGTAAACAAAATAGATACGATTCCTGCCCTCAAGGAACTTCAGGGCTGGCACAAGAAAGAGATACTGAAAGTACATAAATACAACCTGAAGTTATATGATGAGACTTTGTTGCATATATACAATCCCAAGTTGAACAGGTATATATGAGAAAAGTAACAGGGATATAATTTATAGTGGAAGTCCAGGGAAAATTACTTTAGCTGGGCCCTGGAGGATGAAGAAAAAGGAGTGTGGTGGGTGATGAGGGGGAAGAGCATTTCAGCTAGAAGTAAAAGGTCTTGAAGTGGGAAAGTACTTGGCAGCATCTGGGAACTGAAAGAAGGTAGGAGAGAGGGAGTAATAGGGTTCTCCAGAAAAACGGAACCAGTAAGAGACATATATGGAGAGGGGCTGGCTGGTCAGCTCAGTTGGTTAGAACATGGTGCTGATAACACCAAGGTCACGGGTTCAATTCCTGTACCAGCCAGCCACCAAAAAAAAAAAAAAAAAAAAGACAAAACCCTGAGAACTAAGAGCCCAGATGGTGTGAGTCCCAGTCCAAGAGCAGGAGACTGATGTCCCAGCTCCAGCAGTCAGGCAGAGTGAATTCTCTCTTCTCTCTCCTTTTTGTTCTATTCAGGCCCTCAATGGATTGATTGATGCCCACCAGTGCTGAGGAGGGCCCTCCGCTTTACTCAGTCTACTAATTCCAATGCTAATCTCTTCTGGAAACACCCTACAGACACACCCAGAATGATGTTTAACTAGACATCTGGGCATCCCATGGCCCAGTCAAGTTGACACATACTATTAACCATCATAAATGATGACGGCTAGAAGAAGCAAGATAGGTGGATAGGGTTGTTGTGGTTTGTACTGTGTCAGTCGCGTTAAGTTGGAAATGTGTTTCTCAGTATCCTCTTCCCTATTAGACTTGGCTGAAAGAGGTAGGTGCAGGTGCAGATGCAGGGGTAGCCATCACTTGAGGTCATCGTGGTTAGACGTGGTCATAGACACAGAGATGCCTGAGGGTTCCAGTCTGTCCTGTTCTCCTCTGTTCTGCATCTGGCTCTTCTCCTAACTGCCATCCCTGATGACCAACAGCAGCCCAGGCCACCACCAGATGCTTGGTGGCGGTAGCTACATAGAGGCACAGCTTGTCATAGAGCCTTCCCTTAGCTGTCCTATTTTGGTGACTGAATGTGCTTGGTGACTCGGATGGACTGGCCAGTGCCTCCTCTGATCCTCCAACTTCCCTCCTGGACTGTCCCTTCCTCAGATCCTCCTACAACTCTGTGAGGTCTAATTCCCAGAATAAATTGCTTATCGTATTTCTGCATAGAACCTGGCTGGTACAATGAATCAGACCACATTGACCAAGGTGAAGGTNTCTCCTCTGTTCTGCATCTGGCTCTTCTCCTAACTGCCATCCCTGATGACCAACAGCAGCCCAGGCCACCACCAGATGCTTGGTGGCGGTAGCTACATAGAGGCACAGCTTGTCATAGAGCCTTCCCTTAGCTGTCCTATTCTGGTGACTGAATGTGCTTGGTGACTCGGATGGACTGGCCAGTGCCTCCTCTGATCCTCCAACTTCCCTCCTGGACTGTCCCTTGCTCAGATCCTCCTACAACTCTGTGAGGTCTAATTCCCAGAATAAATTGCTTATTGTATTTCTGCATAGAACCTGGCTGGTACAATGAATCAGACCACATTGACCAAGGTGAAGGTCAAGGGAAGCTATCAGAGGTCTCTGAACCAGGCAGTTGGCCTACATGTGAGGGTGGGGCTCCCTTGACTACAACCAGCGTTCGAGGCCCCCAGGGTTCTAAACAGAACAAGGCACTGTACAGAAAAAAAAAAAAACTGCCACTGGACTATCTCCCAAATCCCCACAGCTACTTTCCTGTGTCTTCATTCCTACCTCACTGGCAAGTGGTCATTATGATTTTGCTCTTCATCTCTGACAAGAAGAGGTGTTGTTTGTATCTAACAAGCAGAAGGATTAATGAGCAGGAGAAAAACCTCCAGTCGTTTGTGGCAGTGTTTATATTCAACAACTTTGGGATGGGCACAGAAACAGGTTAAATAAACTGACTTTTAGACTGAGAATGGCTCAAAATCTGCCCTCCTTCAGTGAGTATATGTAGCGATCCAGGAATGAGTGCCTGTAATTCACCAAAGGAAGCTGTAGTAGCTATACTCAGAATCAACTGGAGGGCTTTAAAAATACATTTATGCTTGGGCCCCACTACAGACCATTTAAATCCATATTTCTGGGGGTGAGGCCCAGACACTTCTTTTTCTTTTTTCTTTCTTTCTTTTTTTTATTTTTATTTTTTGGTGGCTGGCTTGTATTGTGATCCAAACCCTTCACCTTGGTGTTATAACGCCTCTTTTTTGAGTCTAATTTATTTTTTCTTTTGTCATTTGAGCTTTTTTTTTTTTTTT
>NW_007727422.1:51648-70671 GCF_000696425.1 Galeopterus variegatus | reverse complement strand
GGAACTGGTCTCCACATGGGATCCGAACCCTAGGCGGGAGCGCCGCCACGCTCCCAAGCGGAGCACTCTCCAGTGCGCCACCGGGCCGGCCTGTCATTTGAGCTTTTAATGTCCTATCTCAAAAAGCTTTGCCTCACCCCAATTTATAAAGATTTACTTCAGTATTGTCTTCCAAGAGTCACTTTTTGGCTCTTACATTACTGGTTAGTTCTTGAGGCAAATGTTCATTAATAAAATCCAAAAGTATTGGTATAGTGCCGGCCCCATGGCTCACTCGGGAGAGTGCAGCGCTGGTAGCACCGAGGCCGCAGGTTTGGATCCTATATAGAGATGGCCGGTGCGCTCACTGGCTGAGCGTGGTGTGGACAACACCAAGCCAAGGGTTGTGATCCCCTTATCGGTCAAAAAAAAAAAAGTATTGGTATAAAAAATTGTAGCCAAAAAGGGTCATGTTCCTTTCCTCCAAAGGACACATCTAGTTGGAGGGTCATGACACAATTGCATAGAGGCTGGCCAGTTAGTTCAGTTGGTTAGAACACAGTGTTGATAACACCAAGGTAAAGGGTTCAGTTCACCACACCAGCCAGCCACCAGATAAAAAAAAGACACAATTGCATTTGTCATCATGACTTGCTGAGAGCCCAGGAGGCAGTCTGTGTAGTGGTTAAGGGGATAGACTCCAAAGTCAGACTTCCTAGATCAGGGGATGGCAAACTGTCTGTAAAGGACCAATGTCTTTGTAGTTCATATGGATTCTGTTGCAGCTACTCAACTCTGCCAATCATTGTGTGAACACAGCCATAGACAATATAGAAATAAATGACCATGGTTGTGTTCCTATATAACCTTATTTACAAAACCCACACCCAGATTGGATGGTAGCTTGCAGATCCCTAGCTTACATTTTATAGTCATCACTGCAATTCCCACTTTCCAGCTCTGTGACCTTGGTCCAGTGGCTTAATGTTTCTGTGACTCAGTTTCTTAATCTAGGTAATGGTCGTATGATAGTAATAGTCCTTACATCATAGAGTGGTTATGAAAATTAAATGAAGTGGTAACAGTGCCGGCCCATACTCAGTGCTATAAAAAGATTAGCCATTATTACTATTACTTTCACTTAACAGCCAAGAGGAGTACAAACATTGAACAAGAAGTTATTCTCACCTAAAAAGAGTTCAAGGTCAAGGGTTCGGATACCGATACTGACCAAAAAAAAAAAAAAAAAGAGTTCACAATTTCCTAAGATAGGCAGCTCAGAAAAACTCTGGTAGAGGGCTGCTGTTTGTGTAATAGGAGCGTGAACGGATGTATGATGACATGTAGTAGTGTTAACAGCCAACGATTGGTAATAATTAAGCAGTTACAGGCACTGGGTTAAGGGCCCCCCTGTAAAATTAACTCTTTTAATCATCACAGCAACCCAGTGCACAGGGACCGGTATTATTCCTGTTTTATAGATGTGGAAACCAAGGCCTAAAAAAGATGACATATCATGGGCCAAGTTCAGTTAGTGAGTGATGGAATTCAAATCTGAATGCGGGCGAGTCAGATTCTAAAGGCATTGGGTTTTCCTAACCAGAATGCAGGCAGGTGAACAAGAGCAAAACTGGAGGGAATGACCTGGAGGCGTTGGCACTGGAAGCAGAGCTTGGAAGAAGGAGGGCTGGGGAAGAATGAACAAATCAAATAGGTAGAGGAAGAAGTCACGTTCCCAAAGTGCCAAAGTCATTAATCTTCCAATCTAGATATAGGGAGTGGCAAGGGAGAGAAGGGACAATATGGGGCCACTTAGGTTAAGAGCCATTGAGATGAGCAGGAGGAGTGTGGGCCGAGAATCCTCATTTTTGCCGGGGGCCTCAAGGGACAGTCACAGGGGCACTAGCAGCATCTCAGCTTGTCTGGGAATGGGATCTAGCTTTGGAAAGAGGAGAGGGGAAAAGTTGAAGAGGCCTTACTATTGAGCCTCCAAAAAGGTTTCACTTGTGTAGTGTTTTAAATAATTTGAATCGATTGCCAACATTTATAAACCAGATATGTCCCATTAAAAGCCATAGATTTGTGGTTTCTCTTGAAAACCTAGAGATTCCACCAGAGCTGGCATTTGCTCAGGGCAGCATTAGAGGCTGTTTTTCAGCTGGGCTTACATCAGCCTCTGGTTTGCCACACTCCTCGCCAGCCCCTATCTTTACTCTGACTTCAAGGCCAAAATTCAGTGGCCATTTTTCATTGTGACTGGGCTGAGGTTTCTCAAAGACCTGGAGGCTTCCTTTAACACATAGTGATGGAAATGTACAGAGTTCGAAGAGCTATGAAAACCCGGCTGAGTAAGGGGAGGAGACCCCGGGAAGACAAAGAGTCATAGAAGCAATATTTGGTTTTCAGAAGAAGACACTGGTAGCTTTGGGTGCAGGAAATGGAGGGAAACTGGGGAGAGGCCAGCAGAGGAGACTCTGGTCAAATTGTGGACAGGAAATAGGGAGGGGTGGGGGGAATCAACAGGTTTTGAGGTAGTGATGGAGTAGGGGGTGAAGGTAAGTAGAGAAAAAGAAAAGGGTTAAGAATTAAGGACAGGCTGATTTGAATAGTGTTTTATTCAGTTTGGGCAGCTATATGACAAAGTACCATAGACTGCGTGGCTTATAATCATCAAGTCGAAGGTATACCTGTTTCCCAATGTTCATTGCAGCACTCTTCACAATAGCCAAGAGCTGGAATCAGCCCAAATGTCCATCATCGGATGAGTGGATACGGAAAATGTGGCATATCTACACAATGGAATACTACTCAGCTATAAAAACGAATGAAATACTGCCATTTGCAACAACATGGATGGACCTTGAAAGAATAATATTAAGTGAAACGAGTCAGGCAGAGAAAAAGAAATACCACATGTTCTCACTTATTGGTGGGAGCTAAAAAAATAAACAAATTAATTCACCCACAAACACACACAAAAAAAACCGGGGGGCAGGGGAGAAGATATAACAACTATACCTTTTTGAAATTGTTATAACAAGCAAATGGAAAGGACATTCTTGGGGGGGGAGGGGAGAGAGGGAGGAGGACGGGAGGTGTCGGTGAAGGGCCATAATAATCATATACATTGTATATTGACAAAATAAAAATAAAAAAAAAAAACAAACAAACAAACAAACAAAAAAAACCCATGCATTTGTTTCTCCAGATCTGGAGGATGGAAGTCTGAGATCAGGGTGCCAGTATGGTAAACCCCCCATGCATTTGTTTCTCCAGATCTGGAGGATGGAAGTCTGAGATCAGGGTGCCAGTATGGTTAGGTTTCGGTTGGGGCCCTTTTCTGAGTTGCAGACTTCTCCTTGGATCCTTAGATGGGGAAAGAGGACAAGAAAGCTCTCTAGGTGGCTTTTTTAAGGTCCCTAATCCCATTCATGAGGACTCCACCCTCATGACCTACTGACCTACTGACCTCCCTACCTCTAATACCATCACATTGGGGGTTAGGATTTCAACATATGAATTTTGGGGGGGCACAAACGTTTAGTCCATAACAGGTAGGCAGAGAGGAAGAGAAGGTGGAATAGCCCAAGCACATGTTTTGGGCTCAGAATGGGCAGAGATCTGTGAAGAGTTTGACCCCGTGCTTTGCATTGTGCACACTCCTTGGCAAATATCAATAAAATTCAACCCCTTCCCTTGACTTCCAAGGCCCTGACAAAATGGCCTGACATCCTCTCTTGCCCCTGCATGTCCACCTCTACCCCCAACTCAGGTCTCCTTGCAGTCCAGTGAACAAGCCAAACTCTCTCCAGCTTTGATGCCTCTGCACAAGTTATCTCCTTTCAAGGGAGAATTCTCCAACCTCCCAGATCTTTCCGAAGTGGCTCCTCCTCCTCATCCAGCTCTCAGTCCTTTTATTCTCTGTAGAGATATAGAAAAAACAAGGTGTTTTTTCTTCTCTTACATAGTCGTGGTCACCAAAATGTGTGGGGATCTCTCCCCACCAGAAAGAAATTCTTCAGCAGACACCAGCTGGGTTTCCTACACTTTAACTCAAATCTGAAACTATGTGGAAACAGTGACAGATCCCACAGGTGAAGGGCACACTTCCACAAGACTGCCCCTACTTCAGATGCCAATTGCAAGCCCCAAGTTGTGGCCTGTGCTTCTGATGGACCAACTATAAATCGAGATTCCCATGACCCCCTCCTTCAGTTCTTTGATTTGCTAGAGCAGCTCACAGAACTCAGGGAAACACTTTCCTTACATTTTCCTTACATTTACCCATTTATTATAAAGGATATTATAAAGAATACAGATGAACAGCCAGATGGAAGAGGTGCACAGGGGGGAGGTAGGAGAAAAGGAGTGTGGAGTTTCTGTGCTCTCTCCAGGAGCACCACCTTCCAGAAACCTCCATGTGGTTCAGCTCTCTGGAAGCTCATTGAACCCAGTCCTTTTGGATTTTTATGTAGGCTTCGTTACACAGGCATGATCGATTAAATCATTGGCCATTGGTAATCAACTCAACCTCTAGCCCTGCTTCCCTTCCCAGAGGTTGGGGTGGAGAGGTGGCTGAAAGTCCCACCCTTGAATCCTGTCTTGCTCTTTTTGGTGACCGGCCCCCATCCTGAAGCTACCTATGGGCTGCCAGCCACCAGTCATCTCATTAGCATCCAAAAATAGGCATCACTCTGGAGAGACCAAGGAATTTGGGAGCTGTACGTCAGGAAACGGGGAAGAAGACCAAACACAGTAATCCCTAGGTGTCTGTGGGGGATTGGTTTCAGGACCCGCTTGGATACCCAAATCCACAGATGCTCAAGCTCATGATATAAAATGGTGTGTAGTATTTGCATATCACCTATGCACATCCTCTTGTATACTTTAAGTCATCTCTAGATTACTTATAATCCCCCATACAATGTAAATGCTATGTAAATAGTCATTATACTATGTTGTTTAGGGAATAACAACAAAGAAGAAAAATCTGTACGTGTTCAGCACTCACACAACCATCCATTTTTTCCCGCCAAATATTTTCAATCTGCTGTTGTTTGAATCTGCACATGTGGAACCCATGGATACAGCCTATATTCTAACCTTGCTGAGTTACATGTAGCTCCCAGAACTGGATGGCACTTGCTGCCTGTCCCAGCTGTCCTCTCTGCCAGACACACCCACCCTCTTTCCTTTGCCTCCTTGGCAGGTTGTGCTTCTTCAAGCTCCAACAAGTCTCTGCCTCTTTGGTGAAGCCACCTCCTTGCCCAGTCACAATCCCCCCTGATACTGATGGCTCTGGGCTCATTTTAGTGGAAGAAAATTTGCTAACCAGTCCCTACCCACTTGTGTAAATTCACTGAGGTCAGAAATTTCATTTTTTTTAAAAAAGATGACCGGTAAGGGGATCTTAACCCTTGACTTGGTGTTTTCTGCACCACGCTCTCCAAGTGAGCTAACCAGCCATCCCTAAATAGGGATCTGAACCCGAGGCTTTGGTGTTATCAGCACTGAACTCTCCCAAGTGAGCTACGGGCCAGCCCAGAAATTTCAATTTTTAACTTTTGTCTTCTCAGAACCAACACAATACCTGGCACTTGGCAAATACCAAAATGTAAATATTTGTTGAGCAAATAAATGTTTGCTAAAGAAATCAGCTGTATCAGGGCTGGATTACCCAACAGAATTTAAGGCCAGTAGCAAAACAGGGGAGTCCCCCAAATTATCTGGAAAGAATCTGGTAGATAAAAGCATTGAGGTGTCATAATGAGAAAATAAGAACTTTGGAGGATTTCCTCGTATTCCTTTCACTATTTAGTCATCTTGTATTGCTATGTTCTCAATGAACAATTACATAACCTTTTATTAGCTTTTTTTTGGTCTACTACCTTGATGACAATATTAGCTATTTTCATTAGGACCCATGGGAGAGATTTCTTTCCTATTTCTCGCCCCCCTCCCCAGTCTTAATGTCTATCAAGTAACTGTATGCTTTAATCTTGTGTTTCCCTTTTTACTTAGCTCCCTTGAAGCTCAGAGCTGAATTTGTGGCCCATATTTTATAATTATGCAGTACCCCAGTACATGGATTTCTGTTTACTGACTTCTCATATTATTATTTAACCCTTATTTTCCTTCTTGATTTTTTACCTTTATTTTCCAAGCTTAATTATGCTATTTTTTTAAACAAAAATTAGCAGACTTTTTTTTAGAGCAACTTTACAGAAACAGCAGGTTTACAGAAAAATTGAGCACAAGGCAGAGTCCCCTTATACTCCCTTCCCTCTTAGTTTCTCCCATTATGAACATCTTGCATTAGTGTGACACATTTGTTACAACTGATGAACCAATACTGACACATTGTTATTAAGTAATTTACATTAGGGGCTTCTCTGTAGCTACCCCCCCCCCATCCATGTCTATCTCCTCTTTTAACAAAGTGTTGCTTGCTTTACTGCTGGATGCATTGTTTATTTCTATGACTTTGGGATCCAAGAGCCTAATTCAGTGACACAGCCAACGGAGTTAACTAGCCAGCCCTCTTTTTAAAAAACTATTTATTTAATTATTTTTTTTTGGTGGCTGGCCAGTACCAACATTCTCCTTTCTGAATGACATTTTTTAAGAGAATCAGCAAGGGTTTAGATCCCTGTACAGGCCAGCTACCAAACAAACAAACAGACAAATAAATAAAAGAATCAAACTAATTGTCTTAAAATGTGCCTCCTTTCGCATTTTTCTGATCACTTCCTACTGGTGTTAACTCCTTCCCCTGCCTTTTCTGAAAACTGCAAATTAGTTCTAAAGGTTTGATTTGATTAAGGCTGTTTTGGGGTATTAGGGCTCAGAATATGATACTCCAAAGTATGTTGCTTTGGCATGCTGAGTACTTTAAAGACGCTGGAAGGGCCTTAGAAGCAAAGTCTCTCTCTGACCTTCTCCCGCCCTTCTTTCTCCTGCTCCCCTGTCTACCCCAAGGCAGGTCATAGAAACTAGAATTCCTCCTCCCCAAGCTGGGTCATAGAAATTAGAAATATTACTCTAACCCTCCTCTGCCTTTCTGTGTAGGAGCTGGCCATAAAGAAATTCTCTAATCTGCCTTGTCTGAGAGTAGGTCGTAAGACCCTCATTTCAGGGCAGAGGGGTCCTGCCCTACACCCAGAAGGAAGGAATGCTAGACAGAGAGGCCAAGAAGAATCTGAACAGACAGGCCGTGCTGGGTTTCCCTACTCAGTCTACTACCATTAGATCATTTTCTTTTTGTCCAATCGCAGTTCTACATGGCTGTCCATTCTCCATCGAACCTAAGCATAGAAATAGACAGTTTTCCTAGGGTCTCTGGGTCTTCATTTCTGAAGGCTCTCCTGTCATGTAAAACTGATTAATTTGTTATGCTTTTCCCTTATTAACCTATATTTATTTTAAGAGTGTCAGTCATGACCTTCATGATGGGTGAGGAAAGGTACCCCACGTTTCAACCTCTACAGGGGCAAGGACACCTCACAGATAATGTTGTGGCCCCAACAGGGCACCATGTCAGGAGACACACAGCATTATATGCCACAATATTTGGGGTGGGGTGGGGTTCAGGTTCCTGAAGTTTTAATTTTATTTATTGGTTGTTTTTTTTTAATGGCTGGCCAGTACAGGGATTGAACCCTGGACCTTGGTGTTATCAGCACGGTGCTCTAACCAACTGAGCTAACTGTCCAGCCCTCCTGAACTTTTAAATCCAACTTTGGGTTGAATGAAATCTCTACCCCTCCAGTCGCACTCCAAAGGGTCGTGAAGTTGAGGTTTCTACACTTCCTATAGTTGTCTGCAGCAAACCTCATGCTGAATTTTCTCACCCTGTATCTTCTTGCTTCAAAACCAGCATTAACCTTTAGCAGCCAAGGATGCGAAGGAAATATTCAATTAAATTAGTTGCAGTGTCTCCTAGTATTCAGAAGACTGCTTTAATCTTAAGACGTGTTCTTATCCTTTACTTTTTGATCATTGAATGGATATGAATTTCTTTGCTTTGATTTTATTTTACTGGTGTGTTTCCCTTCCAAAGGTGCTGAAGTAGATGATTTCAGAAAAGTTCAGGCGTCTTAATATCTGTCCTCAGTCATTATCTCTAGTTCATTAATCAAAAATATCGATGCTAAATTGGCTTAAACTTTGTGCAGAAGGAAGATAGATGAAAAACCCTCAGATATCTCTGTAGAAGTTTGCAAAGGTTGGAGTAGGGGGCTGGTAATAATGAATATAAAAATAGCTACTATCTACTGGACACCCGTCACACGGCTGGCTGTGTGGAGTCTTTTCCACACCAGTTCTCTTGATTCTCCAACACCAACTGGATGTACAATTCAATTCAATTTTGACACTGTCTACTTGGAGTTAGTAACAGATCCCACAAGTTAAAGGGCTCAATTCCACAAGACTGTCCTATTTCAGATGCCAGTTGCAAGTCCTGGGCAACCAAGACTTCTGACTGGGCACAAATTTGGTGCGTCACATGACCCCCTCCTCAGACTTGATAAGTTGATACAATGTCTCACAGAACTTAGAAAAACACTTTGTGTTTACCAGTTTATTATAAAGGTGGTGGTAAGGGTAGAGATCAGAAAACCCTGAGGATACTGTCAGAGAAGGTACTGAATGGGACTACATGAGCAGTGATACATTGTATCAGTTAGAAAGGCTTGCAGGTGCAAGTAAGCTAAATACCTGCTGACTGTGGCTTGAAAAATGAGTTAGAGGTGGATTTATGAGAAGCTAATGAAACTGAAGAGTGTTGTGATTTCTTATATCATTCTAAATAAATAATCACACAATACCAATTTTTTCCCCTCATTTCACACAATACCAATTTTGTATTCATGGTTCTGTATTCTTTTTCTCAGAGAGGACCCCTCTGAATTGTTTAATTGTCCCAGGCTTATTTTCCTCACATAATACGAAGGCTGCAGTGGGCGGTCCTGAGATTGGCTCAGTGGTTCAGTAACGTCAGGGTACGACTTGGGCATCTCTGTGATTCTTCTGAGCTTCTCTTCAACGTGGAAGGTGGTTGCCCCAATGCCCAGGCACCACTTCCTACTGTGACAGTGTCCAAAGAAGAAAGTCAGAGGGTGGAAGGAAAAATGGCTTCTCCTTCCAAGAGAAGAAAAGCTTTCCCCAAAGCATCCTGGGCAGACTTTCCTATGGCATTCATTGGCCACTAACATACACCACGGGCCGGCAAACACTTTCTGCAAAGGGCCAGATAGTAAATATTTTAGGTTTTGTGGTCTTGTATTAGTCTGTTTTTGTTGCTTATAACAGAATGCCTGAAAGTGGGTAATATATAAAGAAATGAAATTTATTTCCTACAGTTTTGAAGGCTGAGAAGTCCAAAGTCCAGGAAACAAATCCGGGGAGGGCCTTCTTCTTAGCAGAAACTCTCTAGAGTCCTGTGGTGACCAGCGTGTCCTACGGTGAGAATGGGCTGAGCAAGAAAGAGCTAATCTGCTCACTGGCTCTCCTTACGAAGCCATCAGAACCACATGCATTTCTCCATCAATGGATTAATCCCTTTGCAAGGACACAGTCCTCACAATCTAATCACCTCCTATAGGATTCACCTTTCAAGTAACATAATTGGATTTCCCACCCTCTTAACATTGTTACAATGGAGATCAAGTTTCTAATACATGAACTTTTAGGGACACATTTGACCCATAGCATGGGCCATACAGTATTTCCTGCAACTACTTAACCCTGCTGTCATAGTGCAAAGGTGGCCCTGGATGATACACACATGAATTTGGCTGTGTTCCAATAAAACTTTTTTTACAAAAACAAGCCACAGGCCAGATTTGGCCCTGCAAGGTCAGAGTTTGCTGACGCATGCACTAGACCCATCATGGGAGAGAATGTTTGCCATTCATAAACCAAGCCAAGATTACAATCTAGGATAAAACCTAATTAAAAAGGGGACTAAAGGCATGCACAGGCAATTCACAGGAGAAGCTGAACCTCCAAAAAAAAAAAAAGTATAATTATTTAACAGGTGGTGAGAATGTAAGAGTCTGTCAATGCCAAGGTTGGGGAGGACATAAGGAAGCAGGAACTCCCTCACATTCTCGCTGGAAAAGCAAACAGGAATAAATCACTTGGAGAACAGCCCAGCAATATCTAATAAAGAAAAACTTGCAAAAACGTTTGCTCTGGCAATTTAGCTTCTACAGACATTCATATGTGCAAAAGGGGGATGTGTACAAAAAAGTTCACTGCAATACTTTTAGTCATTGTGCAAACTCAGATGCAATCAAAAATCTAAGTTTGTGCTTTCCTAGAAGCAGATCCCAGTAGAAGGATTTGAATGCAAGTAATTTATTTGGGAGGTAACCCAGAAAGTATGGTGAGGGAATGAAATTGAATGGATTTGAGACAGGGCAGGGAGGAGAGGCAACAAAGGGTATGTTAGTGAGCTGGTCATCACTGTGGGTGATTGAAGCTCAGTCTCTCCGGGGACCCTTTATTGGACTATATAGAACATACCCTGTGATGTCCCACTGAAGGGTGAGAATATGGGAGTATTAACCTACCAAATCCCATCCCTCATTGACTGAGATTCCTCCTGGGAGCTAAAATCCCCTAACACTTGGGGCCTGCCTCACATGCAATCTGAGCATGTTCAGGGGGCCGCTGAACACCCTTGGGTAGTGCATTAATCTGCTTGGGCTGCCATAACTTAGTATCATATACTGGGTGGCTTAAACAACAGAAATTCATTTTCTCACAATTCTGGATACTCAAAGTCCAAGATCAAGATGCCAGCAGGGTTGGTGTCTGGTGAGGGCTTGCTCCTTGGCTTGCAGACTGCCACCTTCTTGCTGTGTCTTCTCATGGACTTTCCTCAGTGTGTGTGTGCATGGAGAGTGAGCTCTTTGGTGTCTCTTCTCAGAAGAATACTAACCTTATTGGGTCAGGGGATCCAGTACAATCCCTTACAATCTTATTTAACCTTAATTACTTCCTTAGAGGTCCCATCTCCAAATACAGCAACACTGGGGGTGAGGGCTTCAATATATGAATGTTGGGGAACATAAACATTCAGTCCATAACAGGTAAGAAGCTGCTGATGTGTACAGGTAGGTGACCTCTGAATGGGCCAAGGGGATACAGGTGGGGAACTGAGAGCACATGCTATAATGTTCATCCACATGGGAATACGTAATTAAATTGTGCTAGAATCATAGGCTAGAATGCTCTACAGCAACTAAATTGATGAGCTAGAAGCCCATAGGGCAAGGAAGATAAATCTCAAAACTATTACACTGAAAAGAAAATATTACATCGAAGAAAGCATCTTGCAGAATAATATGTTCAATATAATACAATTTATTTGAAATTAATTAATTAATTAGTTAATTAATCTTTGGTGACTGGCTGGTATGGAGATCTGAACCCTTGACTTTGGTGCTATAACATCACACTCTAACCAACTGAACCAACTAGCTAGCCCTAATTTATTTAAAATTTAAAACACACCAAGCAATAATACATTATGACTATGATGTTTGAAATGTTTTTTTCTTTCCTTCTTGATGGCTTTCTGGTACAGGGATCGAACCCTGGCCCTTGGTGTTTTAATTAATCTTTGGTGACTGGCTGGTATGGAGATCTGAACCCTTGACTTTGGTGCTATAACATCACGCTCTAACCAACTGAACCAACTAGCTAGCCCTAATTTATTTAAAATTTAAAACACACCAAGCAATAATACATTATGACTATGATGTTTGAAATGTTTTTTTCTTTCCTTCTTGATGGCTTTCTGGTACAGGGATCGAACCCTGGCCCTTGGTGTTAGCAGCACCACACTCTAACCAACTGAGCTAACTGATTAGCCCCTTATTAAAAATGTTTTCTAAACAAGAAAAAAGCCTAATAATGAAGAGTTAAAATGAAAGGCGAAAGCATAAGAATAGTAACCCGGAGAGCATGTATATTTACATTCACAACCTAAGTATACATCACATTAAGAACTTGTAAATGCTTCAAACATAACTGTGTTCTCCTTTGGGGATGGTCTTCGGTGCTATTTTTTCTCTGACAGAAGTACCAACCTGATGACTTGCTGGCCAGATACAACCATAAACATATTAATTTGGCCTTCACAAAGTTATAATTAATTCTTTAAGGGCTGGCCGATTAGCTTACTTGGTAGAGCATGGTGCTGATAACACCCAGGTCCAGGGTTTGATCCCTGTACTGCCAAAAACAAACAAAAACAAACAAACAATGAGTTGTTATAATTTAAAAATTGGGAGGTTTTATATACAAGTTCAGATTTCTGGCATCTCAAAAAAACCCAGAGAGATCTGATAACACTGAGACTGCTTTCCTGCATGAAACCCATAAGTTGGAGCTGAGGAGCAGATGCCCCTTTCAATGGGTTATGGCATGTGTCTCCAGTTTGTCATAATCCTCCCTATTCCCTATTGTCCCTGCCAAATAGACTGAGAGCCAGATGCCATTGATTATCATGCTTTCACTGCTGTTTTTCTTAGAGTGGAGTTAAGAAGAATGTGAAATATTTCTTGTAGCTCTGTATCTATAAAAAATAAGAGGGCCATGTGTTTCTTTCATCTAGTCCGCTTCACTCTTTTATATTATCTGTGTTGGTCATTTAGGTGTTTGGTTGGTTACTCCCGGTCACAGTTTTGCTTTGTGTGTGTATAAGGTCTTTTGCTTTTGCAAGTGACAGAAACCTAACTCAAACCAGCTATATTAGTTCATTTCTGTTGCTTGTAACAAAATACTAAGGAACTGGGTATTTTATTTAAAAAATGAAAAAGTGACGGCAGGGTATCACTTTGTGAAAATGGCATAGCAGAGAGAGTAGAGAGACTAACCTCATTCACTCTCTTTTTAAAGCCCTCAGAACCATGCGCCTGGCCTCCATTTTTAATCCATTCACTACGGCATGGTCCTACAATGTAAGCACCTCTTCAAGGCCCCAACTTGTAATTACCATAATAGGATTTCCCACCCTCTTAACAATCATAGTGGGGGCGAAGTTTTTAATACATAAAATTTGCAGGATACGATTCAAGCTTCAGTGAGTTTGGGGGGGCACATTCAATCCACTACACCATCTAAAGCAGAAAAGGGAACACATCAGTTCACATAATTACAAAATCCAGGGAGTAAAATGATTTTAGGCCTGGCTGGATCCCAGGCCTCAAGTAATGTCATTAAGAACCCAGTCTCTTCATTTCATAGCTCTGCTTTTCTTTTGCAAATAGGCTCCCTGATGTGATAGGGAAACTGACCTCCAAGATCTCCAGCCTCTCATCTACCCAGCTCATCCGACTCAGTGAAAACTCACTATCATTCTTCCTAGCTCTGGCAGCATAGTCTCAAGGCAGACTCTGATTGGCTTGAATTGGGTCACATGTCCATCCCAGAACCAATTACTGATTAGCTAGTCTGGGTCACACTCCCACTCCTTTGGCAGGGGAAGGAAGATTCTACGGATTGATAGCTCCAGTAGGACAAATGGAGCAGGGGTGGGCTGGTTTCTCAAAGGAAGGGATCCTGGACAAACAGATCTCTCCCATACTCTGCTTAAAACCAAACCAATGATGTGCTGAAACTGGCTCATTCTGGCTCACAGAACCTATTACGTGAATCTCTTTCCAGCTCCCCATTCAGTAACATCATACAGGTAGCTTGAAATCAGCTGTGGTGGCCGTATTTACACTACAGAAATTGGCAAATTCATATATCAGTGTTTTTCTCTCTGAAGCCAGCACCCCACTGTCCCAAACTGCATGATCCTTTTCTTTCTTCTACCATTCCACTCATGTCTTTTGAGGAATATTGGTGAGGAATTTTTTGGAATCATTCAAATTGGATATGTCTGATGTTTTACTCTAATATGTCTTTTTTCCCCAATTTATTCATTGTGGTAAAATATACATAAAATTAACCATGCTAACCAGTTTTAAGTGTATTGTTCTATGGCATCAAGTCCATTCACATTGCCATGTAACCATCTCCACCACCCACCACCAGAACTTTTTCATTTTCCCAAACTGAAACTCTCCCCATTAAACACTAACTCCCCATCTTTTCCTCCTGCCAGTCCCTCATAATCACCATTCCACTTTCTATTGCTATGAGTTTGATTACTCTAGGTACTTAACTTCCATATAAGTGGAATCATACAATATTTGTCCTTTTTTGTCTGTCTTATTTCACTTAGCTTAATGTTTTCAAGGTTAGTCCATGTTGTACCATGTGTTAGAATTTCCTCCCTTTTTAAAGCTAAATAATACTTCATTGTACGAGTATACGACATTTTGTTTTGGCAAATTCATATATCAGTGTTTTTCTCTCTGAAGCCAGCACCCCACTGTCCCAAACTGCATGATCCTTTTCTTTCTTCTACCATTCCACTAATGTCTTTTGAGGAATATTGGTGAGGAATTTTTTGGAATCATTCAAATTGGGTATGTCTGATGTTTTACTCTAATATGTCTTTTTTCCCCAATTTTTTCATTGTGGTAAAATATACATAAAATTAACCATGCTAACCAGTTTTAAGTGTATTGTTCTATGGCATCAAGTCCATTCACATTGCCGTGTAACCATCTCCACCACCCACCACCAGAACTTTTTCATTTTCCCAAACTGAAACTCTCCCCATTAAACACTAACTCCCCATCTTTTCCTCCTGCCAGTCCCTCATAATCACCATTCCACTTTCTATTGCTATGAGTTTGATTACTCTAGGTACTTAACTTCCATATAAGTGGAATCATACAATATTTGTCCTTTTTTGTCTGTTTTATTTCACTTAGCTTAATGTTTTCAAGGTTAGTCCATGTTGTACCATGTGTTAGAATTTCCTCCCTTTTTTTTTTGTCTTTTTCCATGTCCGGCAACGGATGCAACCCTCAGTGTCGCCCCCGCACCGGACCGGGACCGGCAACGGGACCGCAACCCTTGGCGTTGCTCCCGCGCCTCGCTCAGCCAGTGAGCGGGAACCGGTCTGTATGTGGGATCCGAACCCTCAGCGGGAGCACTGCCGCGCTTCCCAAGCGGCACACTATCGCAGTGCGCCACCGGGCCGGCCCGAATTTCCTCCCTTTTTAAAGCTAAATAATACTTCATTGTACGAGTATACGACATTTTGTTTACCTGTATTCATTTGTTAATTACTCATTACGCAGCCTGGGTCACATGCTCACTACCTTTTGGCTATTGTGACTAATGCTGTTATGAACAGCATTAGTTGTCATTTGATATGGGCTCTGTTCGAGTTCCTGCTTTCACTTCTTTTGAATTAAAAATTGCTGGATAATAAAGTAACTCAGAATTAAAATTGCTGGATAATAATGTAATTCTATGTTTAACTTTTTTAGGAATTGCCCTACTACTTTGCACAGTGGCATTTCTAACCTGCTCCAGGTGATACTGATGCTGCTTGTCCTTGCACCACACTGAGAAGCAAGTCTAAGCTGTAACCTGTTCTTGATTAAGCAGTTCAGCTTACACTAACACAACAGTTCTATTCCCTGAGCTCCTGAAAGGCCAGCTGCCCAAGGACAGGCCCCTGAAGTCAAGTGCACTCTAGCCCCTCAGTCATTCAGTATAATACAGTATAATACACACAGTCATTGCAATTGGACAGTGTCATGAGATCAATATCTCCTGCTATGAAAACAATCTTTGTAGCTTGGCCCGAGCATTTACTAGCAGCAAGAGACCGTTACACAGCAGATGCCTTATATGACAGCCTCAGTACACATATAAAATGTACACATAAGAAAAACAAATAAATAAATAAAAGGGAAAGTACACAGGCTGATGTAAGTTACTGCTTCTTATGACTAAGCAAAGTTAGTATTTTGATGCTTTCCATAAATCTTTTGATTATAGTTATTAATCCCATGCCAGAAATCTCAGTTCTTTGAATTTTAACTTCATAGCCCATTGCTGAAGCTTTCTTCTAATTTGTTTCTAGGAGTCCGAAATAATGTTGTGTTGGAAAAATAAATGCATTGGGAATTATTGGATGCCAGGTGAAAACCTGTTGAAAGAGTCACAGACCAAAACGAAAGGCCAGCTAACACTCAAAGAAATGTCTTCCTTTTCCAGAAATGACACCATGTGGGAGAGTGAAAAGAAAGCAACTGATATCTATCAAATACTTAATAGACAACAAGCACTTTTCACATGTTACCTTGTTTATCTTTGCTAAGAATGCTTTTGGATGCAAGCCATAGCTTACTTGACTATAAGTCAGTTATTGCTGGATAACAAACAATCCCCAAGTCTCAGAAGCATATGATAGCAGCATTTTTTTCTCTCACTCATACATATATGGATTGGCTGGGGTTGACTGCTATAGATTAGGCTTAGCACCCAGCTGTGGGTTTGATTAAATCCTGTTTCTCTCACCTCATCTAAGACCAGCTTAGATGGTTTATTGAGGGAAGTTTTTCTTGTGGAAGTGACAGAGGCACAAAAGGGCAAGTTCAAATGCACAAGCAGATTTTAAGACTCTGCTTACATTTCATCCATCAATATCCTGTTAACCAATGCAAGTCACACGACCAAGTCCAAAGTCAAGACATGGGGAGATACACCCTGCTTTCCATGAGGCCATGAGCAGGTGAATAATTCTACTTCAGGACAGGAAATAATTGGGACCAACTCTGCAATATACTTTTGGTGCCTACCCAAATAGGGATTTATTTTTTGTCTCATAATAGGAGGTCCTGAAGTATGAATTTGTTGCTGAGAGGCAATAAATTGATTCTGGAACACATATTTTAGCACGAACTTCAAATAAATGGTATCATACTATACCCATCCTTTTTTCATTTGTGTTTTATACTCAACAGTATGTTTTTAAGATTTATCCATGCTATAAATGAAAAAGGAGACATTACAACTGATACCATGGAAATACAAAGCATCATAAGAGACTACTATGAACAACTATATGTGAACAAACTGGAAAACCTAGAAGAAATGGATAAATTCCTGGATACATGCAACCTCTATGTAGTTCTAAAACCTTTTCATTGCCCCCAAAGAAAACCCCATACCCCTTAAGCAGTCACTCCCCATTTATTCCTCCCCCAGCCCCTGGCAGCTGTTAATCTGCTTTCTGTCTCTATGGACTTATGGATTCTGGACATTTCACATAAAGAGGATCATATAATATGTGGCCTTGTGTGTCTGGTTTCTTCCACTTGGCATAATGTTTTTGAGGCTCATCCACGTCGAAGCATGGATCAGTACTTGATCATTTTTATGGCTAACTAACATCCCATTGCATGGTTATACCACAGTTTGTTTATCATTCATCGGATGACAGACACTGGGTTTTTTTCACTTTTTGTCTATTACTATAGAGATGCTATGAACATTTGTGTGCATGTATTTATTTATTTGAATACCTGTTTTCAATTCTTTGGGATATATATATTTATACCCAAACTCCAAAGTGTTCTCCAGGTGTAAATCCTCCTATCATCTGTCCTCAGGGTCTTGTACCTGAGGAAAGAGAGCTTCCCTTCTGAAACGCTGAGTGTAGGACCAAGCCAATGGCCTGGGCATGGCTTACAAGGTCCCATACGATCCATTCTAAGTTTATAATTTCAGCCTCAGCAATTTAACATTTCAATTTTTCCAGACTAACAACAGCTGCATGACTTTACCATTTTTTAAAACTTTTAAAATAGACTTTATGTTTTAGGACAGGTTTAGATTTACAGAAAAATCAAGAAGGTAGTGCAGAGGGTTCTCATATACCCCCCACTCAGTTTCTTCTGTTTTTAATATCTTACGTTAGTCTGCTGCATTGGTTACCATCAATGAACTAATATTGATGCATTATTATTAGCTAAAGTCCATGCTTTATTCAGATTTTCTTAGTTTTTACCAACCATCACTTTTCTTTCCAGGATCCCACACAAATGACCGTTTCTCAGACTTTGCTTGTTTTTGATAACCTTGACAGTTTTGAGGAGTACTGGTCAGGTATTTTGTAGGATGCCCCACTACTGGAATTTGTCTGATGGTTTTTGCACAATAAGATTGGGGTTATGTGTTTTGGGGAAGAATAGCACAGAGGTAAGATGTCATTTTTATCACATCTTATCTACAATACTTGTGACCTATCCCTGATGATATTGACCTTGATCACTGGCTTTTCTTTTTTACTTTGTTTATGGAGTTGTAACCAAATGCTGGATACACTTTTGTCTCTTACTTTTTTCTTTTTCTCCACTTAACATTATGACATAATAGCTTTCTATTTTTCAGAATCCTTTCACAGACATCAGCTAAGGAATCTACTAGTGTCTGGCTTCTCCTTATACCCTCAGCTTATCATACCGTACTGAGACAGGGCTCTGACCCCAGTGGGATGCACTGAGAATAATTATGCACCAGGTGCGCATGGCCAGATAAGTACCTATTCTCACGCAGGTGCAGTCCCAGTTGGGTCCTGTGCCAGGTGCTGGAGACCATTTGCTAAAAGTTTCCAGATTTCCCGTGTGCTGTTAATAATAAGAAAAAACTGGAAGCAATCCTGTTTCATGTCAGCTTCCCTAGACGTGTTTGTAAGTTCATTATAGAGGTGATGCTCCAGGAAAAGGAAGGAAGGAACGAGAAGGGGAGGGAGTCCAACCACCATGAAGTTTCAGCTGGAGTCTAGCTCCAGTCTGATTCCCGGGGAGCTTGGGAGTGTGAGTTTGATAGAGTTTGGATATGTTGTCCCCATCAAAGCTTATGTCAAAATCTGATCCCCAGCTTGGTAAAGTTGGGAGGGATTTGGATCATGGGAGCAGATTCCTCATGAATAGATTAATACTGGAGGGGGGTGGTGGTGGTCGGGGGTGGGGAGGTAATGAGTGAGTTCTCGCTCTATTAGTTCCTGTGACAGCTGGTTGTTTAAAGGACCCTGTCACCTTCTCCTCTGTCTCTCTCTTGCTTCCTCTCACCATGTGATCTCCTTGCACTTGCCGGCTCCCTGCCCCCTTCTGC
>NW_007727422.1:47708-51415 GCF_000696425.1 Galeopterus variegatus | reverse complement strand
CTCTCTCTCTCTCTCTCTCTCTCTTGCTTCCTCTCGCCATGTGATCTGCTTGTACCTGTCAGCTGCCTGCTGCTTTCTGTCTTGGGTAGAAGCAGCCTGAGGCCCGCGCCAGATGCAGCTGTCCCAGAATCATCAGCAAAATAAACCTCTGTTCTTTATAAATTACCCAGTTTCAGGTATTCTAAGTAACAGAAACTAAAACAGAGTTGTACCATAAGTAAGTCCCTACTGGATGCAAGGGGCAGGCTTTAGTACCCCATTGTAAATCAGGCATTGGCTCAAGGTCATTGCTGTCAGACAAGGGGTGTGACCGCCTGGGCAAGGTGGCTCTCAGTGGTCCAGGTGGTTTCCACGAGGAGGGCACTTCTTTGGCCAAAGGAGCACCTGTGAGTGGTCAGCAGCCCACACTCACAGATGCTGGGGGAGGGGGCACCAGCCCAGTAAAGAGTGTCTGAGTTGGGCATCAACAGTGTTCTCTACAAACCCAAATGCCCCACAGCCATGGATAAAGCAATTTTGCTATATTTAGCCCATGGACTATTGTAGAGCAGGGAAAATGAATAGATTACACCTACTGTCTCAGACTGTTTGGACTGCTATAACAAAGTACCATAGACTTGGGTGCTTAAACAAAAGACATGTATTTCTCACTTCTCTGGGACATCCAAGATCAGGGTGCCAGCACAATCGGGTTCTGGTGAGGGCTCTCTTCCTGGCTTGTAGACAGCTACCTTCTTATTGTATCCAAACATGGTGCAGAGAGAGAGCTCTGGTGTCTCTTCCTCTTCTTAAAAGGGCAGTAATCCCATCATGAGAGCCCTATCCCCATGATCTCATCTAAACCTAATCACCCCCCAAAGGCCCACCCCCTAATACTATCATGTTGGTGTTAGGACTTCAGTGTACGAGTTTTGGAGGCAAACATTCAGTCCATAACACCTACATACAATAACAGAGAAATCTTAATGATGATGATAAACAATCCCCAGAGGTTTGCCTACAGCATTACACTTTTTTCATTAGATTCACCAACAACTAAAATCAAACTCTATATTGCTCAGGCATATAAATATATATGATAAAACTACATTTAAAAAGTAGCAGAATGATAACCACAAAATTTGGGGGGGAGGCAAGGGGCATGATACAATGTTCCAGGACTTGGATTCAGGGGTGGGTTTACAGATGTTCATTATATTATATTATTAATGAATTAATAACTAGATAAATAAATAATGACATAAAAAGGGCCATGCATGAACTGTTAAGAGTCTCAAGAACCAAATATTATGATTAATCCAGATCTAAGCACCCAAAATATGTTTTATTTTTCTTTTTTCCTTTTTGTCTTTTTTTTTCATGACCGGTAATGGGATCGCAACCCTGGTGTCGCACCTGCACCGTGCTCAACCAGTGAGCGGACCGGTCTCTATATGGGATCCGAACCCTCGGCGGGAGCGCCGCTGTGCTCCCAAGCGCCGCACTCTACCGAGTGCGCCACCGGGCCAGCCCCAAAATATGTTTTGAAAAAGGGAAAAAAAGATTTCCTATGCTCTTGGGTTGTCCTATTTTCTCTTCTGAACCTTAAACCATAAGGATAGTGAAGCTCTGAGTGACCAGAGAAACCCCAGTGCTCCCACAATCTTGAATAGTTATTATCATAAAATTCCCACTGATTGAGCACCTACTGTATGTCAGGCACCATGCCTTTCCAGGCACTATGGTGCAGTGGCTGGGTTTTGGAGCTAACAGATTTTGGTTTGAGTTTCAGCTCTGATGACTGTCTAGCTGTGTGTTCCTATGGAATTTATTTAAATATCTCTGAACCTGACTCCTCATCCATAAAATGGAGCTAATCTGCTAACCTCATCAACTCATTGGGTTGTCATGAGGAAGAGAAGTGATAATGTATACACTTGAGAGTGTGCCTGGCACTTCCTAGGAGATCCATAAAGGTTCCATGAAAGGATTATTGTAATGGCCCAAATCTCACGGCTACTAGGTGGTAGAAATAGGACTTGAAGTCAGGCCTTTATTTATATATTTATTTTTTAGTGGCTGGCCAGTACAGGGATCCCAATCCTTGACCTTGGTGTTACAACACTGCACTCTAACCAACTTAGTTACCTGGACAGTCCCGGTCAGGTCTTTAGATTCTGGGCTTTTGCAAGCCACCAAGTTGTTCCTCCAAAGGGCCCTGAAAATAATAAAAAGTGATGGGATGGTTGATTTTATGTGTCAACTTGGCTGGGCCACAGTGCCCAGATATTGGGTCAAACATTACCCTGGATATTTCTGTGGAGGTGTTTTTTGGGTGGGATCAACATTTAAAAAAAAATTATTTACTTTTGGTGGCCGGCACATGCATGTAATGGAATCCTGGATCTTCGTGTTATCAGCACCATGCTCTAACCGACTGAGCTAACTAGTCAGCCCTCTGATCAGCATTTAAATCAGTGAACTATGGGCTGAGCCTGTGGCGCACTCGGGAGAGTGCAGCGCTGGGAGTGCAGCAGCACTCCCGCCACGGGTTCGGATCCTATATAGGGATGAACAACACTGACTTGAGCCTCTCCCCATGAGAGCCAGAAACTTATTGTCCACCCAATATCTATTCTGTTTTCTCTCTTCCTTTGTAGCAGATCCTATCTCCTCCTACAGAGGCTGAAAATGCCAGCCACTTGCTATAAAAGCAATGGGGGTAGGCCAGGATGCTGGAAAAGAGACTCCAAATACAGTGGCTTAAGCAAGATAGAAGCTTATTGCACATACCAGTCCAGAGCTGGCTGACAGTACTGCGATGCTCCACCTGAGTCTTCCATCTGTAGGTTCAAGGCTGCTGCTCCAGGTCACACCATGGGGCTGGGGGCGTGCAAGCAAGACTTGGAAATGGCATCCATCATTTCTTTCCATATCCCATTGGCCAGAACTTAGTCACATGGCTATACCTAGCTGCAAAGGATACTGGGAAATATAGTCCTTAACTGGGCAGCCATAAACATAGCTAAAACTCAGTTACTTTAATCTCAAATGGAGGTTGGCAAACTTTTGCAGTAAAAGGCAGATGGTAAATATTTTAGGCTTTGTGGGCAATATGGTCTGTGTCACAATTACTCAACTCTGTTGTTCAGGCACAAAAGCAGCTATAGACAATATGTAAATTGTGATATTATGAAAATACATATTTGGTCTTCATCCCCTTCTCCTGGCACACAACTCCTAAAATCCTTAGAATCCCCAAAGTGCTGTCTTTTTGCATGCAAACGAATTGGCTAATGGTGGGAAGCCCCTAGGTAGCTTCAGGATGGGGGCTGGTCACAGGAAAGAGCAAGGTGGGACTTTTAGCTCCATCCCCAACCATTAGAGAGGGCAGAGGGGCTGAATGAAGGTCAAGTTGATCACCAGTGGTCAATGATTTAGTCAACATGCCTCTCCAATGAAGTCTCCATAAAAGACCTAAGAAGACAATGTGTTTGAAGAGCTTCTGGACAGCTGAACTTATCCGCATGCTGGAAGGGTGGTGCACCCCAACTCCATGGGAACAGACGCTCCTGCACTGGGGACCCTTCCAGACCTCACCCTATGTATCTCTTCCTCTGGCTGTTAACATAAATAAGTGCTTCTGTGAGTCACTCCAGCAAACTAATCGAACCCAAGGGGAGGGTTGTGGGAACTCTGGATTGGTCACTCGTCCAGAGCCTAGGCCT
>NW_007727422.1:43443-47243 GCF_000696425.1 Galeopterus variegatus | reverse complement strand
TTAACATAAATAAGTGCTTCTGTGAGTCACTCCAGCAAACTAATCGAACCCAAGGGGAGGGTTGTGGGAACCCTGGTTTGGTCAGAAGTCCAGAGCCTGGGCTTTCGACTGGCATCTAAAGTCAACGGGAGGGGCGGTCTTGGGGACTGAGCCCTCAAGTTGTGGGATCTGATGCTATCTCCTGGTAGACAATGTCAGAATTAAGTTGGAGGGCACCCACTGGTGTCCACTGGAGAACTGCTTGCTTGCTTAGTATGTGGAGAGAGTCCCCCACACATCTGGTGTCAGAAGTGTGTCGTAAGTGCACTGGGAGAAACTGAAGTTGTGTGTTTTTTCCCACTCAGTCAAAATAAATGAAAATGGCTGTGGAGAGTCCCCCACACATCTGGTGTCAGAAGTGTGTCGTAAGTGTACTGGGAGAAACTGAAGTTGTGTGTTTTTTCCCACTCAGTCAAAATAAATGAAAATGGCTGTGTTTCAATAAAATGTTACTTACAAAAATGAGCAGCAGACTAGATCTGGCCCCCAGGCCATAGTTTATTCCAGACCTGGAAATTGGACACTGGAGCACAACCAGCAGTTTTTCCAGCTAGGGCACGGTCATGGATGCACTCCCATCCAATGAGACATAAGGGAAAGTTATCTGGAAAGATTTTCCTCCCTAATGAAAATAGAGCCCTGTGAAGTCACAGTGCTTAGAACTGTGACAGACACTTTACAACCAAGAGGAAAAGGCCAATCTGGGGTCTGAACTTGTTGAGCTATGAAATTAACCAGCATTGAAACACCCCACCTCCCAACTTCTTGCTATGGGAAAAAAGCAAACCCTGTTGTTTTAGCTACCTTACTTGCAGCCAGACACCACCGAAACTGACAACCCACCTATCAGGCCCTTTCTCTCTCTCCAGCCTCCTTCCTCTCCCCTGGCCAGGCCTCCTTCCCTTTCTTGCTTCAAAGATCTAGTTCTTTACTCCTCCTAAATGGCCCACAGAGGCAATAGTAATCATACCCGCTAGGCAAAGAATGCTAACGGTTTATAAAGGAGTTTTCCCACATGCAATCTCATATCATCCCTACCCAGCCCTGTGAGTGACAGCTGTTCATTCACTCATTCAACAAATATCTATTGAGTGCCAAGTGGGATAATCCCTGTTTTATAGAGACTGTATTAGTTTTCTAGGGCTGCCATTGCAAATGACCATAAACTAGGTGGTCTAAAACAACAAAAAAGTATTATCTTACAGTTCTGGAGGCCAGAAGTCCAAAATCAAGGTGTGGTAGGGCCGCACATTCTCCAAAGGCACTAGAGGAGAGGCTTCCTCACCTCTTCCAGCTCTGGTAGCTCCAGGCATTCCCGAGACTGTGGTTGTGTCACTTCAGTCTCCGTCTCCATCTTACAAGGGCTTCTCCTCTGTGTCTGCATCTCTTCTCTTCTGTCTCTTATGGACACTTGTCATTTGCTTTAGAGCCTACCTAGAAAATCCAGGATGATCTCATCTCAAGATCCTTAACCTAATCACATCTTCAAAGACCTTTTTTTTCTCCCAAATAAAGTCAATTCATATGTTTCAGGGGTTTAGGACATGGACATATCTTTTGGGGCTCACCATTCAATGCGGTCACTTTCTAAGTAGATCGGATCCCAGACTCAGTACTGTACTTCACTTTGAAGCAAGATGCAAAGAATGAACCTGCCCCTTGGATTCTCATCTCTGTCACTTATTTATGGTATGACCTTGGTCACAGCCTTCCCTTTCTGGGCCCCACTTTTCTCATATGTGCAAACCAGGTGGCTTATGGCTGACGTAGGCCTGCACATGTGTTTGGTTTGGACAGCATAGTGTGTTTTGTTTTTTAAATTGAATTAGTTGCCAGCATTTAAAAACTCAGGAAATTTCATAAAAAAGGCTGGGTTTCCAATATTTCATAAAAAATCAGTCTGGCTGCCCTGAACCCCCATTCCTGGGTGGTAGCTTTGGTGGCCAAAGTGGAAGAACCGTTGCTCCATCTGGATCAGACACAAGGGTCATGGTCCCTGTGGTGACTTCCTGGTCTATTGAACTCGCTGTATGGTTCCCTACTCGCTCTAAGGCATTTGAATTCTCAAATTTTGGCCTGGATGATCTCATAGGACCCAAATGAAAGCCAATGAAGGTTTGGAATGTCATTCCCTGTATTTTATTTTATTTATTTATTTTTGTTTTTTTGGCGACCTGGCTAGTATGGGATCCAAACCCTTGATTTTGGGGTTATAACACCCTGCTCTAACCAACTGAGCTAACCTCCCTGTATTAAAAAAAAAAAAAAAAAAAAAAAAAAGTGCTGCTTATATGGGTTTTGCTGCATATTCATTTCATGAATAAATGCATTTTATAATCAACCACAAAAGAGAACAACTAGTCAGTTGAACAGAAAGTTTGGATTTAAACATATAGGGCCACCTTATTATGCATTTGTTAAAATAATACTTGTGGTCTTTAAGGTGATGAACAGGGCAATGAGTCTCTAATGGCAGACGATCAGTCAATGGACTTAATTTACTTATACGTTTTATGGTAAAATACACATAATGTAAAGTTTACCATTGTAGCCATTTTAAAGTGTACAATTCAGTGGTATTTAGGACAGTCACAATGTTGGGCAGCCATTATCACTATCTAGTTCCAGAACTTTCTCATCACCCCAAAAGGAAACCTAGTAGCCATTAAACAGTCACTCCCCATTCCCTCCTGCTCCAGCGCACTGGTCTACTTTCTGTCTCTACGGCCTCAAGTGGACTGTTATTCTGAAGGAGGTGTCCTCTCCAGAACGGTACCCCTTCAATCACAGAAACCCTCACAAACTCAGCATTCAAAGTTCCTCTGCCAAGTGTCCCTAGCTGATTTTCCTGATTTCTTACTCTTTGTCCCTAGAACAAATACAAATGTCCCTGTAGCATGCTGACAAGAAACTATTCTCAAACTGAAAAAGTTTCTTGAATTGAAATCAGGATAATTCTTATTGTTGTAAACGGGATTAGGAAAAAACAAGAAATTTTATGCTCTCCAAAAATACTTCTGCTGGCATATTGCATGTTCCCATATAAAAATATTATGCATTTTGGTGAGTACCTGCCACCAAACTCAGAATTCTCCCTGGGCAGCATGTTGATCTTCTGAAGGCCTTATGAACTGCTCTCAGGAGTCAAGTTTCCAGTCACAAGCAGGGACCATGGAGGCACATGGTTATGAGTTCAAATCCTGTCTCCACCACCCACCAGCAATGTGACCTTGGATGAGTGATTTCACTCCCCTGAACCTCAATTTTCCCATCTGTAAAATGGAGATAAGAATATACATAACCCAAATGGTATTGAGAACATTAAAAAAGAAAGTGCATGTGACACACTTAATGTATTGCCTGGCTGATAGTAAGCACTTGGTAAATGCACTTGTTATAAGAACTATGCCACCAAAAAAACAGTTTTCAAGTCTAAAGAGAGGAAGTGGGGCTGGCTGGTTAGCTTACTTAGTTAGAGTGTGCTGTTGGTAGCACCAAGGTCAAGCGTTTGGATCCCTGTACTGACCAGCTGCCAAAATACACGAAAAACAAAACAAGAAGCAACAGTCTAAAGACAGAAAGGCTTTGGGCCAGCCTGTGGCTCACTCGGTAGAATGCGGTGTTGATAACACCAAGGCCACGGGTTCGGATCCCATATAGGGATGGCCGGTTTGTTCACTGGCTGAGCGTGGTGCTGACAACACCAAGCCAAGGGTTGAGATCCCCTTACTGGTCATCTTTAAAAAAAAAAAAAAAAAAAA
>NW_007727422.1:38990-43036 GCF_000696425.1 Galeopterus variegatus | reverse complement strand
AAAAAAAAAAAAAAAAAAAAGACAGAAAGGCTTGGATTTTTTTTTAAACAAGATTTCAATCCAGGTAAAGAAATGAGAAAACTCCAATCTGACATATAAACTATATTTCATGAAATGCATTTGGTTTACCCTATCCTCATCTAACGTTTTGGGCTTTCAGCTCTTCATCCACCCAGATTTCTACTACACCTCGAGATGGTGCTCTCATTCATTCATTCATTCATTCATTCTTCACTGACATGAAGAAAGTGACAATCTGGATGTTTGCACTATGCAAGTGCAAACCCCCGCCCCCCTCACCTACCCCAGGCCCTGACTCAGGACTCTAGCTCTCCCTGGGGAGATGCAGAATTCAGGCAGGCTCTGCCACGAACTTGTTGTGTGACCTTGAGCTTGTGCTTTCTCCTTTCTGTGCCCAGGAGCCTCACCTACAGGATGTAACAGCCTCCACTGAACCAGAGATTTTTCTTGCTTTCCTGGGAACTACCAACAGCTTATGCTCCCAATAGCCACAAAGTTTCCACAGGAGCAGCCACTGTTCACCGTGTCATCCCTTTTATCCAGGGATGAACACTTGTAGATAGAGGGTTGGGCTGACTCATCTTCAAGCCACTAAAGAGTGCAAGATTTTGTATTGGCTTCTGAGCATTAGTTGTGGACCGAGATTCATGGTCTGGTTATTCAGACCAATGCTCCAAAGTCCCCTAAAGAAGCAGAAACCAGGAAGGTGAGAATTCTCAGGGCAAATCCAAGCTATGCAGCTTATACGCATCCCTTTCTGTTTCCTCTCCTTGCATCCTGCAGATTTAAAAAGGCGCTACTGCTTCTTGTAAACCCCAGAATACTCTGAGTCCCAAAGTAACATCACTCAACACAGATGTCAAATTGTCACTGGTTGAAACAGGGATAGGATTTAAGACTTTGGAAATAGATGGAGAAGAGGGCTGGACAGTTAGCTCAGTTGGTTAGAGTGCACTATTGCACTCTATAAGGTCAAGGGTTCGGATCCCCATACCTGCCAGCTGCAAAAAAAAAAAAAAAAGAAAGAAAGAAATAGATGGAGAAGATAGACACATCTAGAAAGAACAGAAAGACTTGGGACGTCCAGCATCTCTGTAGATTGAATGTATCTCATGTGTGTAAATTAATAAAGATATATGACTTTCCCAAGGTCACACAGCCAGGGTTGAAACTCAACCCCTGGGCACCAGCTGAGACTGCTGGGAAACTTCTGCAGTATAATATTGTCACCTGGAATTTCTTCCTTCTTTTAGTATGTGTCTGCCCAGGCATTTTCCACACTGGAGTGAAACGATTTGCTTATTTATCTATCTCTCCCACATTACATCAAACTCATGTGACTTATTTCCTATTTAGCTATTGGTTTATTTTCAATCCACCCCCATTAGGATGCAAACTCCAAAAGGGCAGAGCTTTTTTCCTTTCTTTGTAATCGAGGTGAAATTCATCCAACATAAAGTTAACCATCTTTTTTTTTTTTTTTTTTTCTGACTGGTAAGGGGATCGCAACCCTAAGCACGGTGTTGTCTGCACCACACTCAGCCAGCAAGTGGACCGGCCATCCCTATATAGGATCCGAACCCTCGGCCTCGGCGCTACCAGTGTCGCACTCTCCCGAGTGAGCCATGGGGCCAGCCCAAAGTTAACCATCTTAAAGTATACAATTCAGTGGTGTTTAGGACATTCACAATGTCGTGCAACCATCACGTCTCACTAGTTCCAAAACATTTTAATCACTTCGAAGGAGACTCCATACCCAGTAAGCGGTTTCTATCCTTTATCCCCTGGCAAATACCAATCTACTTTCTATCTCTATGTATTTGCCTTATTCTGGACATTTATTATGAATGAAGCCATACAACAGATGACGTTTTGGGTCTGGCTCTTTCACATAGCATAACGTTTTCAAGGTTTATCAGCATTGTCACATGTATCAGTACTTCATTCCTTCTTATGGCAGAATAATATTTCACTGTGTGAACCAGACCACGTTTTGGTTATCCATTCATTCTTTGATGGACATTTGGGTCAATTCCACCTTTTGGTGACTGTGAGTAGGGTGGGGCTTTTTTTGTCCACTCCTTTTCCCCAGTCCCCAGAACCGTGCTGATCTGAAGAATGAAGCGTGGGCCAGGTGTTATTATTCATTCTGTCCCCCACCCCCGCCCCGTACATAATAGTCATTACTCTAAGGCTTGCAGATCTGAGACCACGTGGGTGAAGTGGGTAGAAAGCAATTTCAGTAGAAGCCAATGTGAAGAAGGCAGCAGGGGTCTGCACGGGAGAAAAGGTTTCTATTTTCCACCTTTTGTACCTGAAAAAGTGAATTATGACAGCCACAGAGAGACATATTTAAGTGCCCAGTTCTGAGGAAGGAGGTTATTTATCATCAGACAACATAGGCAAAGTAGATTCTCAGTAAATCAAAACTAGGTAAAGAAGGCAGATCCTACTCACTAGGCAAGCTTCAGGGAGAAAGTTATTGAAATCCAATTGCTTTCCCACAAAGGACTTCATTAAATTGCTGAAATTACCAGGAGCCTATTGCAAAAAAATAGAAAGGACGACGGGAGTAATTTCTCTTTAATTGTTGATGCAATTTGGAAGAAATTAAATTGCAATTAAGTTCGTTTACTTACTAGGAGACAGAATGTGAACACTCTGTGGGGACCACTATCAGCCTTTTGAAAATAAGAGAGCTTTTTGTTTCAGGATGGTTCCCTGGGGACCCGCCAATTCCGTAGCGAGTTTGGCTACTTCGGCGCGCCCTCTGGTGGCCATGTGTGGAAGGTTTGGCAATTGCCCTGTTCCCCATCAGAGGCAACATTTCAGCCACGCTGGGGCGGGGCCGCAAATTAATTCACATTTAAACTGGAAAGTCTATCTCAGCATGTGTCACTTGGGAGTGCAGGAAGGGCTATCTAGGTCAACTGACTTTAAATATTGTAACTATAAAATTAATTATAATCCCAAATAGTTGTGAGATCATAAAGTAAACCAAACCAGCTTTCTCACACTCAGATGGAATCACTTGTGTTTTTCAGAAAATTCCAGAATTTTCCTAAGTATATACAAGCATGTCTTCACTCCCCCTCTTTTCTTAATTTTTTTTTTTTTTTTTTTTTTTTCTTTTTTGGCGGCTGGCCAGTGCGGGGATCTTAACCCTTGACCTTGGTGTTATAACACCACGCTCTAACCAACTGAGCTAACCAGCCAATCCTTGCCGTCTTTTTTTAATGAACACCTGTAGTGGAATACAGTCTATATAAGTAGTAGAATAGAGTGTACTGCAGGGACACAGAGAAAGATGTGATCAAGCCTGGGAGAAATCAGGAAGGCATCTCAGAGGCGGCAATAAGACTTAGGTGTCAGATGAACTTCCTAAAATGGGAAGGGTAACATCGTTTGCACCTGCCCAGAGGTGGGAAGCACCTGGCAGTCCCAACCTCAATGTAGGCAACCAATAGGAGGAGTTAATCAGAAAAGGGGCGGGTGCAGGTAACCAGGGGCCCTGTCAATCATTCCAGGGAACTTGAGTCTCATCTTGTACCAGGTTTCTCAGATTGGGGTCAGGAGACCACCTATTTCACAGTTCCCTGGTGGGAAGGGAGAGAATGTCTTTATTTAAAAATGAGGATTGGGCCGGCCCGGTGGCGCACTCGGTAGAGGAGCACGGCGGCACTCCCGCAGAGGGTTCGGATCCCATATAGAGACCGGTCCGCTCACTGGTTGAGCGAGTGCGTGTGCGACACCGAGGGTTGCGATCCCGTTGCCGGTCACGAAAAAAGACAAAAAGGAAAAAATAAATAAATAAAAATGAGGATTCTCAGGACCCATCAAGATCTACTGAAGCACACACTCTGGAGACAGATCCCTGGAATCTGCTTTGTTTTGTTTTGTTTTGTTTTGTTTTGTTTATCAAGCTCCCTGGGCCATTTTCAGATTCACTAAAGTCTGAGGACCATGCTGTTGGCAACTGTAAATGCATAACTTTCAAACAAATTATCTGTTACCAGGTGTCAAAG
>NW_007727422.1:35444-38901 GCF_000696425.1 Galeopterus variegatus | reverse complement strand
GCGGCGCTCCCGCAGAGGGTTCGGATCCCATATAGAGACCGGTCCGCTCACTGGTTGAGCGAGTGCGTGTGCGACACCGAGGGTTGCGATCCCGTTGCCGGTCACGAAAAAAGACAAAAAGGAAAAAATAAATAAATAAAAATGAGGATTCTCAGGACCCATCAAGATCTACTGAAGCACACACTCTGGAGACAGATCCCTGGAATCTGCTTTGTTTTGTTTTGTTTTGTTTTGTTTATCAAGCTCCCTGGGCCATTTTCAGATTCACTAAAGTCTGAGGACCGTGCTGTTGGCAACTGTAAATGCATAACTTTCAAACAAATTATCTGTTACCAGGTGTCAAAGTTTATTTTAGTCATTAGTGAGGGAAACTTCCAGAAGCAAAAAAAGCTGATTTGAAGAGCATTTGAGAGACAGGGTTTATATAGCAGTCAGAAAAAGAATGCAAGGGGCCAGCCAGGTGGCGCACTGCTACAGTGCACTGCTTGGGAGTGTGGTGGTGCTCCCGCCGAGGGTTCGGATCCCACATACAGACCGGTTCCCGCTTACTGGCTGAGCGAGGGGCGGGCGCAGCACCGAGGGTTGCAATCCCGTTGCTGGTCCCGGTCTGGTACGGGCGCGACACTGAGGGTTGCAGTCCGTTGCCGGACACGAAAAAAGACAAAAAGGAAAAAAAAAAAAAGAGAGAAAAAGAATGCAAAAATAAAATTTTTAAGTTAGGTATGAGACTAGTTAATTTCTACAAAGCAAAAACCACACATCATGTTTGGGGTTAACTGTTACTTATATAACTTACACAATCTTACGGGACAGTAAAGGGACTGTGTTTGATCCATTGTAAATTGTTAATCAAAATCCTGTGACAAAAAAGCAATATTCTTTCAAAGAGTAGATGAAAGTCCAGCAGGCTAATTAGTAAATGCTCTAACTCAGGGATCAGCAAACCTTGTCCATAAAGGCACAGATAGTAAATAATTCAAGCTTTGTGGGTCAAGCATATCTACTTCAACTACTCAACTCCTATTTGCACAGAAACAGCCACAGACAATACGTAAGTGAATAACACATGGCCGTGTTACAATAAAACTTTATTTACAAACACAGGCAGCAGGCTAAATTTGGCCCACAGCCATAGTTTGTTAACCCCTGCTAGGATTTACATTCCATACTGTGTCCTTCTGTAGGGGAGAAGGTGAGTACGGCAGGAGCATAGCACATCTGGGGCAGATGTGGCAGGAATTAAGCATGGAAAAGCAGGTAAGGATGTGAGGGACCATGCGAGCCAACTATAAGTGTTTTAATTGGGAACCAACAAATGTTATTAATCCAAGAGTGTGACATGGTCACTTGGCATTTTAGAATGCAGGTTCTGCTGGCGGTATCCCAAGAAGATGGAGAGAGAGCCAAGGGACCAGACACAGGAGATCCATTTGGGGACTGTTGTAATAATCCACATGGAGAAGGAGAGGGAGATGGTTAGGAGACAGGTAGACTGCTGTAACAAAGTGACCTCTGGATGAGATGTTTATTTTTCTTCTCTCATAACAATCCCTGTTGGCAGTCTAGGGCTGGAATTGCAGGACGAGAGTTTTGGGGACCCAGGCTCCTTCCATCTTCTTGTTTTGCTTCCTCAACACAGCTTCCATCTTTTGAGCAGAAGTGATGTTTGCAGTTCCTGGGCTGTGCCCTTCAACACAAGGAGCATGCCTTTCCTGACACCTTCTTCCCTCTGGCTGGAATGTAGACATGCTGGCAGAAGCTGCAGCAGCCATCTTGGATCATATTTCATGGGTCAGAACTCAATCACATGACCACACTAGCTGCAAAGGAGGCTGGGAAATGTAGTCTTTATTCTAGATGGCCATGTGCCCAACTAAAATTCAGGAAGAAGAAGGTGACATTCGTTATTACAGACAGTAATGACAATGGAGAGCGAGATGGGATGCCATAATCAAGTGCTCATTATGAGGGGGGATATAACAGGATTTGGAGATTGAATGAATGAGAGGATGAAGGAAAGGAAAACATCTGATGACAGATTACTAACTTCTTCTAGTTTCAGAAGACACCTTTGCCCAAGGGGCTTGAACACATCATCCCCCTCAGTTACCAACATGTGCCCCTCCTTCCCCAGCAAATGTGTAACCCCCGATTCTTCTTTGCTACCCAGTTGATTTGGGCTGCTCTTCACCCCCAAATGTACTGCCAGCTGCTGTTTACTTAGGAAATGAAAACTAATTTGAGTGTTAGCTTTAGCAAAGCCTAATCTGCTTCTGCCATCCCCCAAGTGCAAGGGGCTTCAGAGTCTAACAGAGATGCCTTTTGACTTATCAGATCTATGGAGTTATCTCTGTGTGCCATAGCATGACTCTACTATGGAGTTAAAAGTAACTATTTTTCCCCTTGAATTCTGAAAATATCATGTTCATTACATTTGCTTTTTCCTTCACATGGGATGTTCTTTCTTCTGGTGTCTGCTCAAATGTCACGTTACCTGTGACAAATGGTGACCTCCCCTCTGTAAACTAGCACCCCACTCCACCCTGCTTGGAGTTGCCATCCCCCTTATCACTGTGGTTTTCTTTACAGTGTCTGTCACCATCTGACAAATGATATATTTACTCACATAGTAATTTATTATATCTCCTCATCCCTTTAATGTATTACAAGCCCCATGCGGGCAGTGACTCATGTGTTTTGGTCACTGCTGTATCTTCAATGCCTAGAACAGTGGAATATCTTGACATCTATTTGCATAATGGCTGTCAGCCAGTGCTGGCAGAGATGGAAGTTCTAGGAAATGGACCCTTAAAACAAACTGCTGGTGGCAACGTTGTTCAGAATCAACTTTCTGGAAAGCAATTTTGGCTTGATTCTCTTTCTATATGTTTATTCTAAGAATAGAATCAGTAACATAGACAAACATTTAGAACAGAGGTCAGCAAAACTTTTCTGTATAGAACCAAATTGTAAATATTTGAGACTTTGTGGGACATATGGTCTCTGTCGAAACTACTCAACTCTGCCTTTTAAGCAGCCATAGACAATACGTAAATAAATGTGCATGGCTGTGTTCCAATAAAACTTTATTTAAAAGACAGGCAGCCGGCTGGATTTGTACCAGACAAATCTGCTGACTCAGATTTAGAACAAAATGCCAATTAAAATGGCAAGTATTATGAATATTCTAAAGATTCAACAATTGGGAATTACTTAAATTTTACTGCATCCATAAGATGAAAAATGATGCAGCCATTAGAAACGGTGTTTCGGGGCCGGCCCGGTGGTGCACTGCTACAGTGCGCCACTTGGGAGTGCGGTGGCGCTCCCACCGAGGGTTCAGATCCCACATACAGACTGGTTCCCGCTCACTGGCTGAGCAAGGTGTGGGCGCAGCACTGAGGGTTGCGATCCTATTGCCGGTCCCGGTCCGGTACGGGCACGACACTGAGGGTTG
>NW_007727422.1:23658-35254 GCF_000696425.1 Galeopterus variegatus | reverse complement strand
GACACGAAAAAAGACAAGAAAAAAAAAAAAAGAAAAAAAAAAAAAAAAAAAAAAGAAACGGTGTTTCGAAGAAACTATAATGAACTGGGAATGTGCTTACAGCATAATCATGCAGATAAGAATCAGTTTAGCCATTAATTAAGATCTTGAACTCTGGAGTCAAAGAAATCTAAGCTTGAATTCAAATGGGCACTTCCTGGCTGTTTGTTTAACATCTGGTAAATCTTTCCTCATTATAAAAGTGGAAACACAAATATTATCTATCTTGTAAGGTTGTTGAAAGAGAATGCATATAGCATATTGCTTAGCATATTATAAGTGCTTAACAAATAATTGTTCCCAAGTGGGGAATTAAAAATGGATTTATTTTTATAGTTTCGTGGATTGCCAAAGCTGGAAGGAAACCTTCAACCATAAGTCCTTCAAAATAGGTGCTCATGGGCCGGCCCGTGGCTCACTTGGGAGAGTGCGGTGCTGATAACACCAAGGCCATGGGTTCGGATCCCACATAGGGATGGCCGGTTAGCTCACTTGTGAGAGTGTAGTGCTGACAACACCAAGTCAAGGGTTAAGATCCCCTTACCAGTCATCTTAAAAACAACAACAACAAAATAGGTGCTCAGTTAATGTCTCCCCCTCTGTTTTCAAAAGGCTAAGGAAAGACTGTGATTGGTTAGTTTTGAGTCACATGACCATACCTTGACCCAATCACTGTGTCAGAAAGTGGAAACACTGTGGTTTGGCTCAGACTTCTCTTGTGCCTGCCCCTGCAACAGGGAGGAGAGTAGTTCAAGCTGCCACTGAGCACATTGCTGTAAGCTCAGCAGCCACTTAATAGATCTTTTCTATAAGCACCACATGTGGCAGACAATGCTGAAAATGGCAGGCAAGTCCCTGCCCTCATGGAACTTACGGTCTAGTCGTCTTTGGGGAACTTGCTAGACTTTAGCACAGAATATGGAAGAAAAATTTCCAAAATACATTTCCTGGAGCTCACTTGGTATTATGGATCTATTATGGTTCCAGAGGTTGCTGTTCTGACTCTTGTGAACCCTTATAGTATTTATAATGCAGTGATCTTCAGTGATAGGGGTTAAGTATCCTGTTGGAAGGGGCTGTGCTTTTGAAGATCTCTATTTCCCCTTTGCTTTTTCACCTCCACATAAAACTCAATTTTCTGCCTTATACTCTGTTTATCTTTCTCTTTCCTCCCTCAAAATACTCTACAACTTTCTCCAATTGTAATGTCCTTGCTACTCTGATGTTTTCTACTCACTGGTTCTTGGTGAATTGATTATTCTTTTCTCATGTTTTCACTCTTAGTGCATTCAAAATCGAACTCAACTTTCAAAGTTCCCTGTATACCTAACCCTTCCAAAATCAATCTACTGTGTCCACATTTGTCTGTGCATCAACAATATTATTGGATGTTCATAGAAAATATGGGGTCTCTGGGCCACCGTAGGCCTATGGACACAAATCTCCTGGAGTGGGTTTTTGGTAGAGGTTATTCTAATGAAATTCTTACAGGGAATCTGATGAACAGGCAGGTTGTGGAATCACTTGTCACTGTTGAAATTATTAGACTTGTAAATTTACCTTGACTATGTATGAATAAATGTCTATCTCCTCTGCAAGATCCTGAGCCTAATGGACATAAGACTGTGTCCAGCACATATTATGTGTTCAATAGATATTTGTTGAAGAAATGAAAGAATGCCTAAAAACGGGTATCATGTGGTGATGAGCTCCCCAAAGTAACCAGCAGGTGGCGCAAGAGGCTAGACCACAGTGGAGAACTAACCCCGTGTTCCCGTTCTCCCTAAGATTGAGATCATGGGTGGGTTCACATTTTTAAAAATAGCTTTTACAAACAATCCCACAAATTTATGGAATGATTTCTGTTTACAGCACATTAAAAAACTCTCTTGAGGGTCCTTTAAAAAGTCATTAAAAAATGGAAACGTTAAATGGATTTCCCTAGAAGGGGAGTGATTTTCTTTCCTCACACCATCTTTTCTATTAAATGTTTTTGAAGAGCACTTGGTACGTGAAAGGTGCATATTTGAAAAATGAGTATATGGTGGTGCTGCCTATACCTCTCTGGGGCTTGGTTCTTCCTTCTGTAAATGAAGGAGTCCAAAGAAATGGTTTTCAAAGTCCCCTTGCAGGCATGAGGGGGTTCTGGGGGGCAGCTTGTCAAGTTGTTTCCTAATCTGGGTGCTGGTTGTACAGGTGTCTTCAGATTGTGGAAGTTTATCAAACTGTATGCGTATTACAGGTGCACTTTTCCATGTGTATGTTATACTTCAAAAAGGTTTTTAAAAAATCAAAATCACTAAAGATCTAATATTAGTTTCCTATTGCTGCTGTAATAAATTACCACACATTTAGTGGCTTTAAAACCACATAGATTTATGGTGCAGCCGCTATGGAAACAGTATGAAGTTTCTTCAGAAAGTTAAAAATAAAATTACCATGTGATCCAGCAATCCCACTTCTGGATATATATCCCAAATAATTGAAAACAGCATCTTGAAGAGATCCTTGCATACTCATGTTCATTGCAGCATATTCTCTATAGCCAAGAAGTGGAAAAAACCTAAATGTCTGTTGACAGATGAATGGTAAACAAAATGTGGCATATACGTACAATGGAAGATTATTTAGCCTTAAAGAAGGAAACATTGTCATGCTACAACATGAGCCTTTAGGACGTTATGCTAAGTGAAATAAGCCAGTCACAGAAGGACAAATACTACACGATTCCACTTAGATGAAGTATCTAAGCAGTCAGACTCTCAGAAACAAAAAGATGAATGGTGGTTCTAGGGGGGATGGAGGAGAGGAAGATGGAGGGTTGTTGTTCAACGAATAAAGCATTTCAGTCTTGTAAGATGAAAAAGTTCTAGAGATCTGTTGCATAATAGATCTAGAGATCTGAGCCTATAGTTAACACTACCATGCTGTGCGCTTAAAATGGATAAGATGGTAAATTTTATGTGTTTTATTACAAAAAAAAAAAAAAAAAAAAAAAAACCCTCACGAATTCATTATCGTACAGTTCTGTAGGCCAGAAGTCCAAAGTGGGTCTCTCTGGTATAAAATCAAGGTGTCAGCAGGCTGTATTCCTTTCTGGAGGTTTTGGGGAGATTCTGTTTACTGCTTATTTGAATTGTTGGCAGAATTCAAATCTTTGCAGTCGGAGGGCCAAAGCCCCAGTTTTCTTGTTGGCCATCAGCTGAGGGCTGTCCCCAGCTTCTAGAGGCTGTGAAATACTTCGGTCCCTTCTCCATCTTCAAAGCCATCAGTGGTGAAGTCTTTCTCACGTGGGATCTCTCGGACTCACTTTTCTATCACCCTCTCCCATTTTTAAGGACTTGTGTGATTAGACTGGGCCCAACTGGATAATCTAGACTGATCTCCCCTTTCAAGATCCATAAGCTAATCAAATCTGCAAAGTCCCTTTTGCCATGTAGGGTAACATATTCCTCCAGGTACCAGGGAATTAGGACCTGGCCATCTTCGGGGTGGCCATTTCTCTTGCCACCACAGGCCTGTTCCCGGCCTCCCCGACCATTCTCACTGATCTCCACACGAGGGCAGGAGAGAGGGTGATAATATGACAACAGATGCCGATATTGATTCTAACATGAATAAAAGGGCACACATTTATTGAGTGCTTACTATGTGCCAGACACATTTTAAGAACATTACAGGTCTCATTTCACATAATTCTTCTAGGTGGTAAATGTTATTATTTTACAGCTAAGGAAACCGAAGCTTACAGTGACTAATCTGTTTAATGCCACATGGCTACTCATAATGGATTTGTTATAAATTTGGGATTTATGTTCATACAGTCTAGATGCTTAACCAATTAGCTATACTGTCTCTTTAATAAATAATAATATTAATGACAAAATATTATTATTATTTATTATTTTTTTGGCGGGTGGCCGGTACAGGGATCTGAATCCTTGATCTTGGTGTTACCAGCACCACGCTTTAACCAAATGAGCCAACCTGTCAGCCTTCCATACCGTACTCTTTAGAAGTCACTATGTGCAGCCTACACGTAAGGACTGGGGTGTTATCTTCCTCTTCTTGAGGGCAAAGTATTCACATAAATTATTTAGACTTCTTTTGCACGGGTGATTTGTCTATTCTCAATTATTTATTAGTTTATTTATTAAATCATTTATTTATATCAGTATGGACTCATGAATTTTTCTACTTTGGGTTATAATCCAATATTACTTTACTTTTTTTTTTTTTGCTTGTACTGTCCTAGTTTTAGCTACTGGGACTTTCTCGGTTGGCTCTCGTGTCCCTTTAAAATACTCCATCATTGTGGGTTGTGTGTGCATGTGGGTGTGTGTGAGCATTTCCTTAGTTACTGGCACTATAAGATGCTCCAGGCTCACCTTGTATATTTCCTGGCAGTGTCCTAGAACCAGCCATCTCTCCAAGGAGGCTTGTTTCCTTTTACTGGAGATTGGCAATAAAAACCTTGGTCTGGGAGTTAAGTATGCTCATTGCTACTGTGGTGTCCTTGCTTCTTGGCTCTCTCAGCAGACAGTATAAGTAAAAGTGTGTCTGTATACCAACCTGTGCTTATATCCAGAACAATAAATATTTCTGTATGGAACCCTCTGAATATATATTAAGCTAAACAAGAGTTCATACTGAGGTCTCCAACTCTATTCCATTATCCTATGGATCATTCTAGCCCTCTCCACGTGCTTATCTATCATCTCCCACTCCAGCAATGAGAACCTTGGCTTCCACCATTGCTATCCATTTATCTAATTGTTCAGTTCTCGTAAGCGGGTGTGGCAGTGTACGTTTATTCTGACCAGAAATTCTACCTATAGGAATTTATCCTGCACAACAATAGAAAGATACAGCTGTGAGGATCTTCATGGTAGACTGACTGACTGCCAATATGTGGCTCCCAGTGGGAGGATTTTATTTCTCTGCCGTTGGAACTCAGGAAAGACCATGTGACTTGTTTGGGCCAATAAAATGTCACATATGTCACTTCCTGGTGGAGCTTTAAAAGCTAGTTTGTACCTTGTGCTATGGTTTGAATGTGTCCCCCAAAATTCATGTGTTGGAAACTTGATCCCTGGTGTGGTGGTGTTGGGAGGTGGAGCCTAATGGGGGTGTTTCTGTCATGGGGGCACCACCCTCATGAATCAATTGATGCTGTTATCATGGAAGTGGGTTCCTTATAAAAGGGTGAGTTTGGCACTCTCTTGCCCTCTGTCACTCCCTCTCTTTGTCTTTCTGCCATGGGATGACTCAGCAATCTACCATGGGATGACTCAGCAAGAAGGCCCTCGCCAGACACCAGCCCCTCGATATTGGATTTCCCAGCCTCCAGAACTGTGAGCTGATAAGTTTCTGTTGATTATAAATTTCCCAGTCTGCGGTATTCTGTTATAGCAGCACAACATGGACTAAGACACTGTATCACCCTCTCTTTTTTCTATGCCATACTGTCCTGCACATTCCAGATAATGGCTGCTCCATCAGCCTGGTCTCTGGAGCAAGAATGACATTGGGTAGAGCCCCAGCTGACCAATGGAGATGAATCATGAGCAAGAAATTTTTCAGCTACTAAGAATATTTTAATTCATTACAGCAGCCTAACTCAGCCCATCCTAATAGAGTTCATAATGGTGAAAAATGGAAGCAATGTAAATGTCTATCAATGGGAAACTAAGTTACTAAATTATGGTACATTTCAACAATGGTCTACTATGGCAACCTTTGCAAAAAAACCAAAAAGTCAATTTCTATTACTGACATGGAAAACTGTCCGTACTGTTAAGTTTAAAAAAAAAAAAAAAAGCAAGTTATGGAACAGTTTATTTGGTATAATCACATTACTGTAAAACAAATAATTATGTACATATGTCATTGTGTGCATGGAAAAAAACACTGGAAGAATATATACAAAATTGTCAACAGCAGCTATCTCTACATTTCTAGCTATCTCTAGACTTTGTATTGTTTGAATTTTTACAAGTTCTGAGTCAAGATTTGCTCTGGGGTGGATGTGTTTCATCTGTCAGGAGGCAGCTAGACTGGATTATGCAAACTGGCTTTCCCCTTGGATGGATCTGACAATCTACAAGGTTAAGTCTGGAGGCAAACACGTGTACGTGTTAAGTGGAGACTGGCTCATAAGTCAGGCAATTCGAGCAGCATTCCTGGGATTTTTTGCAAGCCCATCAAAGCACAGAATGTAATTAGTACTCATCTTAATTCCCAGTATCAACAATGATGATTACAAACCGATAAAGACTTAGATGGTTTCTGCGGCTACGTCTGTCCCTCCTGACTCTTGAATAATTATTTTCCCAGAGCAGTTTTAACAGCAGTGAGGAGGGGCTGGGGGTGGGGCCTTGGGCTTGTCTTTGAACCCTCATTCAGTCCTTGGCTTGGCACAGTGTAGGTATTCAATTAATATGATTCAGAAAATGTCTGTTTTCAATAAAAATTATTTTAAAATATTTATTTTTTAAATGATCATACTGTAAAATCAATCTATTGTGGTGTGTAGATCCATGAATTTTAACGGAAGTATAGATTTCTGTAACCACCACAATCAGAATACGGAACAGTCCCATCGCCCCCAAAAACTCCATTGTGTTTTCTCTTTATAATAACCTTCTCCCCTTACCCCTAACTTCTGGCAAATACTCAGGTGCTTTGTGTGACCTTAGTTTCATATTTTCAAGAATGCCATATAGATGTAATCATACAACAGATAGTCTTTTGAGACTGGCCTCTGTCACTGTTTCTTTTTATTGCTGAATAGTATTCTTCAATAATGTTTTTTGACCACCTACTATGTGCAAGGTGCTGTGCTAGGTACTGGGTTATAACAAAAGACATGGCAGATACGGTCCCTGTTGCCTTGGAGCTTACAAACATCAGTGATAGATTCATAGAATGTCAGGGTCCTAAGGAGGCCCTGAGATAATCTAACCCTTAGCTACTCAAAGTGTGGTCTATAGACCAGGAGCATCAGCATTCCCACAGAGCTTGTTAGAAATGCAGAATCTCAGGCCCCACCCAGACCTACTGAATCACAGTCTGCACATGAACAAGATTCCCAGGTGATTCTTGTGCACATTCAGCTTTGAGAAGCACTGGTCTTACCTCGCTCTCCACAGAGTGCAGAAATTCCTCCATCCCGCCCGATACCCATTTGGTCTTTGCAAGAATGCCTTCAGTAATGGAGGTCTTGTTCTGTGCCTTGGCAGCCAGCCCTTTCCAGCGATGGGCAGCTCAAATTGTTTGCAGTTTTTCTTAGTCTAAACGAAAATTTGTTTTTGTATAAATTCCACACTACAGTTCTAGTTCTGGCTTTTGGGTCAATCCAAAATACACCTACTTCTTCTTTCACTTAATATCTCTGGTTATTTACAGACTTGGTGCCCTTTTCTCCAGGCTGAACACCAACCCCTGCATGCTACAATCATTTTTTATATTCATTCATTCATCCACTTCGTATATTTTTATTGGTACCTGTTACATCCAGACAGTGAACTTGACCAATCTCAGAAATTTGACACAGAGTTAAAATGGGTTAACTGGATGTTATAGTCCTGAGAATTTCTGATCAGATATAAATGATGGAAAGGAAATTTTTAAAGAGAACATTTAATATGGATATTGTGGCATAATAAGAAATACACATTTGGTTTTCGTCCCTGGTTCCTGGCACACAGTGCCTAAAACCCTTGGAATCCCTGGAGAAATGAGCATGTATTTTATATGCTAATGAGATGACTGGTGGCTAGGGTCCCCCAGATAGCTTCAGGATGGGGGCTGGTCACTAGGAAGACCAAGGTATGATTAGAGGATTGGGACTTTTAGTCCTGACCTTCAATCTCCGAGGGGAGGGGAGAGGGGCTGGAGGTTAAGTTTGATCACCACTAGCCAATGACCTAACCAATTGTGCCTACATAATGAAACCTCCTAAAAGACAGGGTTCAGAGAGCTTCTGGGTTGGTGAACATAAGGATGGGCTGGGAGAGGGCCACCCCCCAGCCACCCCCCATACCTTGCCCCAGGCATCTCTTCCATTCGGCTGTTCCTGAGTTGTATCCTTTATAATAAACTGGTAAGTAAAGAGCATTCCTGAATTCTGTGAGCCATTCTAACAAATTATCAAACCTCAAAGTGATAGAGTTGTGGGGGCCCCCAACTTTGTAGCCAAGTTGGACAGAAGTGTGGATACCCTGTGCACTTAACACTTGCACCTGGCATCTGAAGTAAGAGCAGTCTTGTGACATTGAGCCCTTAAACATGTGTAGTCTGATCTTAACTCCGGGTAGTTACTGAGAGAATTGAATTGAATTATAGGACACCCACCTAGGGTCTGGGGAGTTGAAAAAGTGTCTGTTGGTATGGAAAAACACACACAGATTGGTTGTCAGAAGTATTTTGAGGAAAAACAGTTCACAGATATCTAGGATTGGAAGATACAAGTCTAAATGGCAAACCAAAATATAGCATTTAAAGCGGGGGAGTGTGTGGGGGGGTGGATAGCACTCAGTGCCAGCCTATTGTTTCTGCAAGGGAATTATTGCACAATATTGTGATTTTTCAAGACAAGTCAGGAATGGGAAGTTTGATGTGAATTTTCTGATTTTTTAAAAAATTTCAATTTTAAATAATTATTTAATTTTGCAGCTGGCCAGCAACAGGGATTTGAACCTGTGACCTTGGTGTTATTAGGCTGCGTTCTAACCAGCTGAACTAACCAATCAGCTGAATTTTCTGATTTTTAGATATGAGCATTATCCTAGTCATGGTTTTCAACTGCTAATGGTATCCTCTCCGTTTGACTTAAGCAGGAAAAAGGGAAAGTATATCAGGTAGCTTAGAAAATTGACTGCAAGGTGGAGAACTGGACTCGGGAAATGGGCAGGAACCAGGAGAGGTCCTGCAGCTGGGGACATAGCAGATCATGCCAAGAAAGCAAGTGGCAAACAGCTAACACTGGCATTACCACCACAGGACATTGAGTAATGACCTCCTAGACCATCAGTCTCCCTGCCTTTGATACCTTCCAACTGCCTTCTATGTTCAGAGTATTGGGTGTGTGCTTCCATTGGCAGCACCAGGGTTGCATGTCCCAGTACCCTGGCTTCCAGGGAAATGGGAGAGGGAATATCTATCTGCTCCCTTTGACTTCTAAAATGGGGAGGATCTATTTTGGGATTCCCTCAACACAAGAAGTTTAGATAATGGGAGGTTAAAAAAAATTAAAGTACAGCAATCATATTAGGAATGCTTTCAGCTGCAAGGTACTAAGAACAGCATAAAACACAAGGACACAAAAAGCCAGAGACTGGCAGTCACAGAGCTGGCCCAGTAATTCCACAATGTCACCAAGGAACAGGTTCTTCCCCTCTGTACTCTTTTCCATCACATAATGGCTTTTTTTGCTCTTAGTTTTTTTTGCCTCATGATTATAATATGGCTACCATAGCTCTGGCATCACATCTGAATTCCAGTTATGAAGAAGAGAATGGGGTAGCACCCTTGAGTGTTCCTCAGAGAGTTGTCCCTTTTCTCAGGGTAAACAAAAGCCCAGAATGCCTTTTCTTATGGGTCATTGTTTCCCATGACCACGTTTAACTTCAAAGTAGGCTGGGACAATGAGTATATGACTTTTTTCTCTTTCTTTTTCTTTTAAAAATTTTTTCTCATTTTTATTATTATTTGGTAACTTTATTTTGAAATAATTTCAAACTTACAACAAAGTTGCAAAAATAATATCAAACACTTCCATATATCCTCTACCCACATTACCCAATTAACTTTTTACCACATTTGCTGTATAATTCAATTTCTATTTTTTGTATTATTTTTTCTGAATTATTTAAAAACAAATTACAAACAGAATGCTTCTTATCTCTTACACATTTCAGAGTTTAGTTCCCAAGTACAAGATCATTCTTATGTATAACTACAGTACAATGGTCAAAATCAGGAAATTGTGTACAGTTGGCTCTCTGTATCTGTGGGTTGCATATCTGTAGATTTAACCAATATTTGAAAATATTTTTATTATTTTATTTTATTTTTTTATGCCCCTTGTCCAATCTCTCCCTATCCCCCTGAAAATATTTTTAAAGAGTGCATCTGTACTGAACACATGCAGACATTTTTTTCTTGAAAAAATAAGCTGTTCTTAGTACCTTGCAGCTGAAAGCATTCCTAATATGGTTGCTGTGCTTGACTTTTTTTTTTAACCTCCCAGCATCTAAACTTCTTGGTATATTGTATTGTTTATTCCCTAAATAATACAATAGACCAACTATTTACACAGGATTTGCAGTGTATTAGGTATTTTAAGTAATCTAGGGATGACTTAAAGTATACAGGAGGATGTGTGTAGGTTGTATTCAAATATCGTGCCATTTTATATCAGGATTTGAGCATCTGCAGAATTTGGTATCTACAGGAGGACCTGGAAACAATCCTCCATGGATACTGAGGAACGACTGTATTAACACAAGTATTTTTCATTCTCTATAGCAGATGATGTGCAAGAGAGAAGGAAATTGGAAATAGCCATTGAAATAGCCAACCACAGCAACTAATTTTTTAGAAGTCCCACTGTATAGAGCAGACAACTCTGTCTCTGGACCAGATCCAGCCTGAAAACAGTCCATTTGCCTTACCTGCTTTAAACTTTTTGCTACAATATCTTTTAAATTTTTTTATTATTAGAATAGTGAAAATATTTGTATGGTATACATTTCTACCATTTGCTCTCCAAACAGAGTTGAAAAGAATCTACCAGAGATAACAGGCACACATGGGTATAGAGTATTATTTCATCCAAATTTTCACTAAACAGATAAAAAATGGACTGGATTTTCTTCTTTGATTTCCTTTTAATGTCAATTTCCTGAAAACCTTCCCTAAATGATATAATTATATTGCTTTAATTCTCACAATTTATAATGAAATCAGAGGATAAAAGAGGGATATGGAGAGTTCTTCCTGGTTTCCTAGCAGAATTAAAATCAAATTGGGCTGGAAAGATAGGAAACAGGACACGGGGGATAATATCTTTATAGTACCATTTTTAATGAAATGAAGGATAGGAAGTGTTCTTTAAAGAGTGGGTGCAGGGCTGGCCCGTGGCTCACTTGGGAGAGCGTGGTGCTGACGACACCAAGTCAAGGGTTAAGATCCCCTTACCAGTCATCTTTTAAAAAATTAAATAAATAAATAAAGAGTGGGTGCAACAGGGGCCTGGCCTCTGGTCCTTTTGGGGGTCCCTGGGGGGCTATGTGTAGCTGGCTAATGCGACAGTATGGGGTGGGTGGGCAGTTAAGAAGGAGAGAGGGGAGAGTGGCCATAACTTTTCAAATGGTGAGACATTGTGACCATATCCAGCCACTTCATCACCTAAACCCGCACCCCCCCCCCACCATATTGCACAGATGTGCCAGAGGTTCCATGCTCCAGGCTAAAGGTTTAAGCATGGAATGTGAAAGAATGGGACAAAATACAGTAGGGAGGGAGGGAGGTCTTATTAGAAGTGGGGTCTCGG
>NW_007727422.1:2844-22803 GCF_000696425.1 Galeopterus variegatus | reverse complement strand
AAAAAAAAAAAAAAAAAAAAAAAACCCTCACGAATTCATTATCGTACAGTTCTGTAGGCCAGAAGTCCAAAGTGGGTCTCTCTGGTATAAAATCAAGGTGTCAGCAGGCTGTATTCCTTTCTGGAGGTTTTGGGGAGATTCTGTTTACTGCTTATTTGAATTGTTGGCAGAATTCAAATCTTTGCAGTCGGAGGGCCAAAGCCCCAGTTTTCTTGTTGGCCATCAGCTGAGGGCTGTCCCCAGCTTCTAGAGGCTGTGAAATACTTCGGTCCCTTCTCCATCTTCAAAGCCATCAGTGGTGAAGTCTTTCTCACGTGGGATCTCTCGGACTCACTTTTCTATCACCCTCTCCCATTTTTAAGGACTTGTGTGATTAGACTGGGCCCAACTGGATAATCTAGACTGATCTCCCCTTTCAAGATCCATAAGCTAATCAAATCTGCAAAGTCCCTTTTGCCATGTAGGGTAACATATTCCTCCAGGTACCAGGCAATTAGGACCTGGCCATCTTCGGGGTGGCCATTTCTCTTGCCACCACAGGCCTGTTCCCGGCCTCCCCGACCATTCTCACTGATCTCCACACGAGGGCAGGAGAGAGGGTGATAATATGACATGAATTTTTCTTCTTTGGGTTATAATCCAATATTTCTTTTCTTTTTTTTTTTTTGCTTGTACTGTCCTAGTTTTAGCTACTGGGACTTTCTCGGTTGGCTCTCGTGTCCCTTTAAAATACTCCATCATTGTGGGTTGTGTGTGCATGTGGGTGTGTGTGAGCATTTCCTTAGTTACTGGCACTATAAGATGCTCCAGGCTCACCTTGTATATTTCCTGGCAGTGTCCTAGAACCAGCCATCTCTCCAAGGAGGCTTGTTTCCTTTTACTGGAGATTGGCAATAAAAACCTTGGTCTGGGAGTTAAGTATGCTCATTGCTACTGTGGTGTCCTTGCTTCTTGGCTCTCTCAGCAGACAGTATAAGTAAAAGTGTGTCTGTATACCAACCTGTGCTTATATCCAGAACAATAAATATTTCTGTATGGAACCCTCTGAATATATATTAAGCTAAACAAGAGTTCATACTGAGGTCTCCAACTCTATTCCATTATCCTATGGATCATTCTAGCCCTCTCCACGTGCTTATCTATCATCTCCCACTCCAGCAATGAGAACCTTGGCTTCCACCATTGCTATCCATTTATCTAATTGTTCAGTTCTCGTAAGCGGGTGTGGCAGTGTACGTTTATTCTGACCAAAAATTCTACCCATAGGAATTTATCCTGCACAACAATAGAAAGATACAGCTGTGAGGATCTTCATGGTAGATTGACTGACTGCCAATATGTGGCTCCCAGTGGGAGGATTTTATTTCTCTGCCGTTGGAACTCAGGAAAGACCATGTGACTTGTTTTGGCCAATAAAATGTCACATATGTCACTTCCTGGTGGAGGTTTAAAAGCTAGTTTGTACCTTGTGCTATGGTTTGAATGTGTCCCCCAAAATTCATGTGTTGGAAACTTGATCCCTGGTGTGGTGGTGTTGGGAGGTGGAGCCTAATGGGGGTGCTTCTGTCATGGGGGCACCACCCTCATGAATCAATTGGTGCTGTTATCACACCACCCTCATGAATCAATTGATGCTGTTATCATGGAAGTGGGTTCCTTATAAAAGGGTGAGTTTGGCACTCTCTTGCCCTCTGTCACTCCCTCTCTTTGTCTTTCTGCCATGGGATGACTCAGCAATCTACCATGGGATGACTCAGCAAGAAGGCCCTCGCCAGAGCCCTTGATATTGGATTTCCCAGCCTCCAGAACTGTGAGCTGATAAGTTTCTGTTGATTATAAATTTCCCAGTCTGCGGTATTCTGTTATAGCAGCACAACATGGACTAAGACACTGTATCACCCTCTCTTTTTTCTATGCCATACTGTCCTGCACATTCCAGATAATGGCTGCTCCATCAGCCTGGTCTCTGGAGCAAGAATGACATTGGGTAGAGCCCCAGCTGACCAATGGAGATGAATCATGAGCAAGAAATTTTTCAGCTACTAAGAATATTTTAATTCATTACAGCAGCCTAACTCAGCCCATCCTAATAGAGTTCATAATGGTGAAAAATGGAAGCAATGTAAATGTCTATCAATGGGAAACTAAGTTACTAAATTATGGTACATTTCAACAATGGTCTACTATGGCAACCTTTGCAAAAAAACCAAAAAGTCAATTTCTATTACTGACATGGAAAACTGTCCGTACTGTTAAGTTTAAAAAAAAAAAAAAAGCAAGTTATGGAACAGTTTATTTGGTATAATCACATTGCTGTAAAACAAATAATTATGTACATATGTCATTGTGTGCATGGAAAAAAACACTGGAAGAATATATACAGTCAATTTCTATTACTGACATGGAAAACTGTCCGTACTGTTAAGTTTAAAAAAAAAAAAAAAAGCAAGTTATGGAACAGTTTATTTGGTATAATCACATTACTGTAAAACAAATAATTATGTACATATGTCATTGTGTGCATGGAAAAAAACACTGGAAGAATATATACAAAATTGTCAACAGCAGCTATCTCTACATTTCTAGCTATCTCTAGACTTTGTATTGTTTGAATTTTTACAAGTTCTGAGTCAAGATTTGCTCTGGGGTGGATGTGTTTCATCTGTCAGGAGGCAGCTAGACTGGATTATGCAAACTGGCTTTCCCCTTGGATGGATCTGACAATCTACAAGGTTAAGTCTGGAGGCAAACACGTGTACGTGTTAAGTGGAGACTGGCTCATAAGTCAGGCAATTCGAGCAGCATTCCTGGGATTTTTTGCAAGCCCATCAAAGCACAGAATGTAATTAGTACTCATCTTAATTCCCAGTATCAACAATGATGATTACAAACCGATAAAGACTTAGATGGTTTCTGCGGCTACGTCTGTCCCTCCTGACTCTTGAATAATTATTTTCCCAGAGCAGTTTTAACAGCAGTGAGGAGGGGCTGGGGGTGGGGCCTTGGGCTTGTCTTTGAACCCTCATTCAGTCCTTGGCTTGGCACAGTGTAGGTATTCAATTAATATGATTCAGAAAATGTCTGTTTTCAATAAAAATTATTTTAAAATATTTATTTTTTAAATGATCATACTGTAAAATCAATCTATTGTGGTGTGTAGATCCATGAATTTTAACGGAAGTATAGATTTCTGTAACCACCACAATCAGAATACGGAACAGTCCCATCGCCCCCAAAAACTCCATTGTGTTTTCTCTTTATAATAACCTTCTCCCCTTACCCCTAACTTCTGGCAAATACTCAGGTGCTTTGTGTGACCTTAGTTTCATATTTTCAAGAATGCCATATAGATGTAATCATACAACAGATAGTCTTTTGAGACTGGCCTCTGTCACTGTTTCTTTTTATTGCTGAATAGTATTCTTCAATAATGTTTTTTGACCACCTACTATGTGCAAGGTGCTGTGCTAGGTACTGGGTTATAACAAAAGACATGGCAGATACGGTCCCTGTTGCCTTGGAGCTTACAAACATCAGTGATAGATTCATAGAATGTCAGGGTCCTAAGGAGGCCCTGAGATAATCTAACCCTTAGCTACTCAAAGTGTGGTCTATAGACCAGGAGCATCAGCATTCCCACAGAGCTTGTTAGAAATGCAGAATCTCAGGCCCCACCCAGACCTACTGAATCACAGTCTGCACATGAACAAGATTCCCAGGTGATTCTTGTGCACATTCAGCTTTGAGAAGCACTGGTCTTACCTCGCTCTCCACAGAGTGCAGAAATTCCTCCATCCCGCCCGATACCCATTTGGTCTTTGCAAGAATGCCTTCAGTAATGGAGGTCTTGTTCTGTGCCTTGGCAGCCAGCCCTTTCCAGCGATGGGCAGCTCAAATTGTTTGCAGTTTTTCTTAGTCTAAACGAAAATTTGTTTTTGTATAAATTCCACACTACAGTTCTAGTTCTGGCTTTTGGGTCAATCCAAAATACACCTACTTCTTCTTTCACTTAATATCTCTGGTTATTTACAGACTTGGTGCCCTTTTCTCCAGGCTGAACACCAACCCCTGCATGCTACAATCATTTTTTATATTCATTCATTCATCCACTTCGTATATTTTTATTGGTACCTGTTACATCCAGACAGTGAACTTGACCAATCTCAGAAATTTGACACAGAGTTAAAATGGGTTAACTGGATGTTATAGTCCTGAGAATTTCTGATCAGATATAAATGATGGAAAGGAAATTTTTAAAGAGAACATTTAATATGGATATTGTGGCATAATAAGAAATACACATTTGGTTTTCGTCCCTGGTTCCTGGCACACAGTGCCTAAAACCCTTGGAATCCCTGGAGAAATGAGCATGTATTTTATATGCTAATGAGATGACTGGTGGCTAGGGTCCCCCAGATAGCTTCAGGATGGGGGCTGGTCACTAGGAAGACCAAGGTATGATTAGAGGATTGGGACTTTTAGTCCTGACCTTCAATCTCCGAGGGGAGGGGAGAGGGGCTGGAGGTTAAGTTTGATCACCACTAGCCAATGACCTAACCAATTGTGCCTACATAATGAAACCTCCTAAAAGACAGGGTTCAGAGAGCTTCTGGGTTGGTGAACATAAGGATGGGCTGGGAGAGGGCCACCCCCCAGCCACCCCCCATACCTTGCCCCAGGCATCTCTTCCATTCGGCTGTTCCTGAGTTGTATCCTTTATAATAAACTGGTAAGTAAAGAGCATTCCTGAATTCTGTGAGCCATTCTAACAAATTATCAAACCTCAAAGTGATAGAGTTGTGGGGGCCCCCAACTTTGTAGCCAAGTTGGACAGAAGTGTGGATACCCTGTGCACTTAACACTTGCACCTGGCATCTGAAGTAAGAGCAGTCTTGTGACATTGAGCCCTTAAACATGTGTAGTCTGATCTTAACTCCGGGTAGTTACTGAGAGAATTGAATTGAATTATAGGACACCCACCTAGGGTCTGGGGAGTTGAAAAAGTGTCTGTTGGTATGGAAAAACACACACAGATTGGTTGTCAGAAGTATTTTGAGGAAAAACAGTTCACAGATATCTAGGATTGGAAGATACAAGTCTAAATGGCAAACCAAAATATAGCATTTAAAGCGGGGGAGTGTGTGGGGGGGTGGATAGCACTCAGTGCCAGCCTATTGTTTCTGCAAGGGAATTATTGCACAATATTGTGATTTTTCAAGACAAGTCAGGAATGGGAAGTTTGATGTGAATTTTCTGATTTTTTAAAAAATTTCAATTTTAAATAATTATTTAATTTTGCAGCTGGCCAGCAACAGGGATTTGAACCTGTGACCTTGGTGTTATTAGGCTGCGTTCTAACCAGCTGAACTAACCAATCAGCTGAATTTTCTGATTTTTAGATATGAGCATTATCCTAGTCATGGTTTTCAACTGCTAATGGTATCCTCTCCGTTTGACTTAAGCAGGAAAAAGGGAAAGTATATCAGGTAGCTTAGAAAATTGACTGCAAGGTGGAGAACTGGACTCGGGAAATGGGCAGGAACCAGGAGAGGTCCTGCAGCTGGGGACATAGCAGATCATGCCAAGAAAGCAAGTGGCAAACAGCTAACACTGGCATTACCACCACAGGACATTGAGTAATGACCTCCTAGACCATCAGTCTCCCTGCCTTTGATACCTTCCAACTGCCTTCTATGTTCAGAGTATTGGGTGTGTGCTTCCATTGGCAGCACCAGGGTTGCATGTCCCAGTACCCTGGCTTCCAGGGAAATGGGAGAGGGAATATCTATCTGCTCCCTTTGACTTCTAAAATGGGGAGGATCTATTTTGGGATTCCCTCAACACAAGAAGTTTAGATAATGGGAGGTTAAAAAAAATTAAAGTACAGCAATCATATTAGGAATGCTTTCAGCTGCAAGGTACTAAGAACAGCATAAAACACAAGGACACAAAAAGCCAGAGACTGGCAGTCACAGAGCTGGCCCAGTAATTCCACAATGTCACCAAGGAACAGGTTCTTCCCCTCTGTACTCTTTTCCATCACATAATGGCTTTTTTTGCTCTTAGTTTTTTTTGCCTCATGATTATAATATGGCTACCATAGCTCTGGCATCACATCTGAATTCCAGTTATGAAGAAGAGAATGGGGTAGCACCCTTGAGTGTTCCTCAGAGAGTTGTCCCTTTTCTCAGGGTAAACAAAAGCCCAGAATGCCTTTTCTTATGGGTCATTGTTTCCCATGACCACGTTTAACTTCAAAGTAGGCTGGGACAATGAGTATATGACTTTTTTCTCTTTCTTTTTCTTTTAAAAATTTTTTCTCATTTTTATTATTATTTGGTAACTTTATTTTGAAATAATTTCAAACTTACAACAAAGTTGCAAAAATAATATCAAACACTTCCATATATCCTCTACCCACATTACCCAATTAACTTTTTACCACATTTGCTGTATAATTCAATTTCTATTTTTTGTATTATTTTTTCTGAATTATTTAAAAACAAATTACAAACAGAATGCTTCTTATCTCTTACACATTTCAGAGTTTAGTTCCCAAGTACAAGATCATTCTTATGTATAACTACAGTACAATGGTCAAAATCAGGAAATTGTGTACAGTTGGCTCTCTGTATCTGTGGGTTGCATATCTGTAGATTTAACCAATATTTGAAAATATTTTTATTATTTTATTTTATTTTTTTATGCCCCTTGTCCAATCTCTCCCTATCCCCCTGAAAATATTTTTAAAGAGTGCATCTGTACTGAACACATGCAGACATTTTTTTCTTGAAAAAATAAGCTGTTCTTAGTACCTTGCAGCTGAAAGCATTCCTAATATGGTTGCTGTGCTTGACTTTTTTTTTTAACCTCCCAGCATCTAAACTTCTTGGTATATTGTATTGTTTATTCCCTAAATAATACAATAGACCAACTATTTACACAGGATTTGCAGTGTATTAGGTATTTTAAGTAATCTAGGGATGACTTAAAGTATACAGGAGGATGTGTGTAGGTTGTATTCAAATATCGTGCCATTTTATATCAGGATTTGAGCATCTGCAGAATTTGGTATCTACAGGAGGACCTGGAAACAATCCTCCATGGATACTGAGGAACGACTGTATTAACACAAGTATTTTTCATTCTCTATAGCAGATGATGTGCAAGAGAGAAGGAAATTGGAAATAGCCATTGAAATAGCCAACCACAGCAACTAATTTTTTAGAAGTCCCACTGTATAGAGCAGACAACTCTGTCTCTGGACCAGATCCAGCCTGAAAACAGTCCATTTGCCTTACCTGCTTTAAACTTTTTGCTACAATATCTTTTAAATTTTTTTATTATTAGAATAGTGAAAATATTTGTATGGTATACATTTCTACCATTTGCTCTCCAAACAGAGTTGAAAAGAATCTACCAGAGATAACAGGCACACATGGGTATAGAGTATTATTTCATCCAAATTTTCACTAAACAGATAAAAAATGGACTGGATTTTCTTCTTTGATTTCCTTTTAATGTCAATTTCCTGAAAACCTTCCCTAAATGATATAATTATATTGCTTTAATTCTCACAATTTATAATGAAATCAGAGGATAAAAGAGGGATATGGAGAGTTCTTCCTGGTTTCCTAGCAGAATTAAAATCAAATTGGGCTGGAAAGATAGGAAACAGGACACGGGGGATAATATCTTTATAGTACCATTTTTAATGAAATGAAGGATAGGAAGTGTTCTTTAAAGAGTGGGTGCAGGGCTGGCCCGTGGCTCACTTGGGAGAGCGTGGTGCTGACGACACCAAGTCAAGGGTTAAGATCCCCTTACCAGTCATCTTTTAAAAAATTAAATAAATAAATAAAGAGTGGGTGCAACAGGGGCCTGGCCTCTGGTCCTTTTGGGGGTCCCTGGGGGGCTATGTGTAGCTGGCTAATGCGACAGTATGGGGTGGGTGGGCAGTTAAGAAGGAGAGAGGGGAGAGTGGCCATAACTTTTCAAACCAGCTTGGAGTCCCTGAGTGGCTTGATACCAGGAAATTTTGTGGAGGATATCATGGCAGATACTGTTAGTTGCTTGCCGGATAGTCATTTTCCCTTTTTTAACTCATCAATCAAATCCTAATTCCTTCAGATATCCTGTGGGCACGAGCTTTAAGAAACGCCGGGCCTCTCCCCAGGCTTACCAAATGCCAGTGGTGAATCTGGAATATTTCAAGCCAATCATGGTAAGTCTACTCCCATTGCCAGTGATTGGTTTATAAATGGGCATGTGACACCATTCTGGTCAATGACGGAAAACCTGGAGGGTGGGAGTCTGTGAAAGTTTCCTCATCTTAAAAATGGACATAAAGAAGAAACATGTCCTCTTTTCTTTTGGTGGCTGACTGGTACAGGGAACCCTTGACCTTGGTGTTATCAACACTACGCTCTAACTAACTGAGCTAACGGGCCAGCCCCAGCCTCTTCTTGCTCCAACCTTTGCATGTTGCTTTGTGAAGATGCACTGTTTGGAGCTGTGTCAATCATCTGGCGAATATTAGGAACAACACTGTTTGGCTATGTGGAAAGCTCGAAAGAACTTAAGTCTTCAGTGATATTGCTAAACCACCAGGATCCTCCCCACCCTCTCACCTTCAGGCTTCTTGTTATATGATCATTTTATATATTGATCCTGTATTCTGCAACCTTGTTAAATTCATTTATTAATTCTAGTAGTCACTTTATAGATGCCTAAGGCTTCTCTATGTAAATAATCATGTCATCTGCAGGTAGAAACAGGTTTACTTCTTTCTTTCTAGTCTCTATGTTTTTATTTCTTTTTCTTGCCTTACTGCAAAAGCTAGAACTGCCAATACAATGTTGAATAGAAGTGGTGACAATAGTAGTGCTTTGTTTAAGATTTCATCTTGTACGAGATTATACATTTATCATTGTTTAAGTCAGTTGAATTGGGTTTTCTGCAAGTTTTGATGCTTTCAGCTAAAAGCACTCTAATGGACACCATTATTAAAGGAAAGATTGATCCCAGAAGACTTTGTTATATACAGGTTGGAGTTATCAGGGATACAGTTACAATAATAACATCTTGAGTTACTTCTAACTGTATACCTGTTAGGTTCCCTTTGAGACACAGCTTCTTTGCTCCTGGGAGACCCCTGCTATTCCCAGGGATGCTGAGAAATGGGTTCAAAGCAGGGTGGTCTGGTGAGGCCTAAAATCTATGTTTCATGGAGAACCTGGCTGCATCCCCCACAGAATCAAGAAAGCACTTTTACTGCCACATATATTTTGTTGTTTGTTTGCTTGTTTTTTTGCTGGCTGGTACAGGGATTGAACACTGGACCTTGGTGCTAACCAGCTAGCCCGTCACATATTTCTGAGACAGGCTCCCCAGTCTTCTAGGAGAAAGACTTGAATTTATTGAGCTTACCGATGCCAATTTTCCAAAGCGGATGTGATCCAGAAGCAAGACAAAGATCAACAGGACTCAGCTGGGATTTGGCCTTCACCAAATGGAAGGAATAAAATCTGCAACTGGCTCTGAAAATAAAAACCAAACAAAATCTCAGCAATCACAGACATGATTCTTTGCTATTTATGAGCTTTTCCTTTTTTCTTTTTTAAATTTAAGTAAATGTTAAGAAATTCCTGTGTGGATCTCAGACTCCAGCTTTCTTTCTTTTCTTTTCTTTTTTTTTTTTTTAAAGATGACTGGTAAGGGGATCTTAACCCTTGACTTGGTGTTGTCAGCACCACACTCTCCCAAGTTAGCTAACCAGCCATCCCTATATAGGGACCCGAACCTGTGGCCTTGGTGTTAACAGCACCACACTCTCCCAAGTGAGGCATGGGTCAGCCCTCAGACTCCAGCTTTCACACTGAAACTCACCATCAGTGTCAAAGCACCTGCAAGCCATAGGTGCCCCATCAAGGGCTCTGGGGTGTGAGGTGGTGGTGGTGGGCTCTTGATTGCCACCTGCTACCACATGAATGCCCCAGGCCTGATGGACTGCCAGTTCCCCTGTGAGCAGTCACTTGAAAGCCTTGCCAAAATATAATGATGCCAAGTAAGATGAACCGAGGACATTTGGCTTTTACTGGCAGCAGCCACCTTTCAGACACCTGAGGCTTCAGGGTCCTCAGTTCCAAAAAGCCACACAGCAGCCCCTTAACCTGAAGAGAAGGCACGTGGGACAAGTTGTGTTCTTCCAGAACCTTCACATCGTTCTTTTTGAATACTGAGTTTTAGAATGTTAGTGACTGTCATGTCTTTTTCAGCCTGACATTTTGGAGGAGGGGTGCCTAACTATTATTTTTAAACATTTAAAAATCTTATTTTGAATTTAATTTAATTTTATTATAGGAAGGACACTTAACATGAGATCTGTCAAAAAATTTTAAGTATGCAATACATTGTTGTTTATGATAGTTAACTTTATGACTTTATTATGTGTCATGAACCACAGAGAAATCATTTAAAAAATGTATCCAAGCAGCTTCCGAAGGGCTGCTCCTATGGTGCCAACACAGGTCTGACATGTGCCGGGATGGGGGCTGTAACACTCATGCCCTTGTGATCGGCCCTGGATCTGCACAGAGCTGAGCTCTGCTGAGTTCTCTTATGGTTCTACTCTTGCACGTTCAAAAGATTGCCAGCTGTGAACACTGCTCTCATGACAGAGGGGACAGTTCTGCTTGTTCAAATATCACTGTATGGCCAGCCACATTCCTTGAATAAAATAATAATATTAAACCCACAGATCACTCCACATCTGTCCAAGTAGTCCAGACCTCTAGGATGAACAAATGAATGAACAGAAATTTTTTTTATTGTGGTAAAATATATATAACATAAAATCTATCATTTTATACTAAATGCCACTGAATGGTATGTTTCAAAATGGTTATTTTTGTTACGTGAATTTTGCCTCAATAAAAAGAACCTTAAAAATTCATCATTTTAATCTTTTTTTTTTTTTTGGTGGCTGACCAGTACAGGGATCTGAACCCTTAACCTTGGTGTTATCAGCACTGTGCTCGAACCTAGTGAACTAACTGGCAAGCCATTTTGCCTCAATAAAAAGAACCTTAAAAATTCATCATTTTAATCTTTTTTTTTTTTTTGGTAGCTGACCAGTACAGGGATCTGAACCCTTAACCTTGGTGTTATCAGCACTGTGCTCGAACCTAGTGAACTAACTGGCAAGCGCTCACATTAACTGTTTTAAAGTGCATTAAATTCATTCACAGTGTTGTGCAATTATCCCTTCTACTTGGTTCCAGAACATTTTCATCCCCCCAAATGGAAACCCTGTACCCATTAATCAGTCCCCTTTTCTCCCTGTCCCCATATGCTGACAACCACTAATCTGCTTTCTCTCTTTAAGGATTTTCTTATTCTGGATATTTTATATCAATGGAGCCATACAGTAGCCTTTCGTGACTGGCTTACTTCACTTTGCATAAAGTTTTCAAGGTTCGTCCATGTTGTAGAATGTACTTCATTCCTTTTTATGTCTGAATAATATGCCATGGCATGAATATACTCATTTGTTTATCCATTCATCAGTTGATGGATATTTGGGTTTTTTCCACCTTTTGTCTACAAACATTTGTGTACAGTGTAATATTTTGTTGAAACACCTATTATCCATTCTTTTGGGTATATATCATAATTCTGTGTTTAACTTATTGGGGAACAGCCAAGCTGTTTTCCACAGTGCCTGGCCATTTTTGTATTCCTACTTCTATCAGCAAAATATGGGGGCTCCTATTTCTCCACATCCTCACCTACACTTGTTATTTTCCTTTTCTTAAAAAAAGAATTATAGCCATCCTGGTGGGTGAGTGAATTATCTTCTAGCACTTCCTTCTCTCTCTCTCCCAATTTCTCAAAGAACTGATATAACTTGGCATAATAATTTCTTGGGTTACCCATGGTGCAGTCTATGAATTGGGATTCTTTTGGTTGCAAATAACAGAAAACCAACTCAAACCAGGTAAGCAATAAAAGCCAGCGTTAGGGGCTGACTGGTTAGCTCACTTGGTTAGAGCACGATGCTGATAACACCAAGGGTCAAAGGTTTGGATCCTTGTACTGGTCAGCCACCAAAACAATCAAACAAAAGCCACTTTGGAGGGACTTCAGGTGTGGTTTGATCAGGATTCTGGATCTGTTTCTCTGCAACTCTTTTGGCATTGGCTTTCTCCATGAGTTGGATTCAATCTCAGGCTGGCTTTCTCCAAGTTTTTAAGACCACTGTCAGAAACGAACAGGGTTATAAGCTTCCTTATTCACATGTAAGGAGGGTGAGTCACTGCCCCTAACTGTGAATAAGAATTCTGACTCCACTGATTGGGCCAGTCCTGAACCAGTTCCTCTGGTCATGGATCATGGTGCTGATTCACTTAGGTTAAGCCTGGCTTACCTGAACCAATCAAGGGCAAGTTTGATGGAAATACCCCATAAGCTTGGACTGATGAGATTCCATCCCTAGAGCTGAGGTTCAGGTCAATTCCACCCACCACATGGGGAGGGGTAAATGTTGGGGGAACAATTACAATATCCATTCTATTACTATTTTCTTTGTTGTAATATAATTTGGTTAAAAAGAGTCCATTTGGCAGAATCTTAATGTCTATCTGCTAGAGTTAAGGTCAAGTTGAAATGGACACGCAGTCTACTGTTAAGTTATAATGATTCTAAATAACATTATGAATATTTAGTGTGCACTGGTGCTCTAAACATTTACGTGTTTTAACTAATTTAAATGTGGGTATTATTAGTATCCCTACTTTAGAGATGAGGTCTCTAAGGTTAACCAACAAATCTGAAAGACTATACAGCCTTGAACCAAGACGGGGTGTACCCATATATTTGTATATATAGTTGCACCCATACATATATGTGAGCATGTGTATATATGTGTATAAATATACATGCATATGGGTATACACATGCACACAGAGTCATGTGCCACCTGACGTTTTGGTCACTGGTGGACCACATATACAATGGTGGCTATATCATATATAGCTTAGGTGTGTCATAGGTTATATGATCTATAGTAAGGTTATGCTTACTATACTTTGTGAGGTACACTATATGATGTTTGCACAATGATGAAATTGCCTAACAATGCATTTCTAAGAATGTCTCCCCATCATCAAGGTATGCATGACTATATATATCCTCTCTAGGCCAATTCAGCTCAGCAACATATGATGTTTGCACAATGATGAAATTGCCTAACAATGCATTTCTAAGAATGTCTCCCCATCGTCAAGGTATGCATGACTATATATATCCTCTCTAGGCCAATTCTGACAGCTCAGCAATGGTAGACCAAGATGTGTGGGTACCTGGATAGGCTAATGATGCTGTGACCTATTGAGTCTGGTGGTCAGGGTTAAAAACCTGGCCCCATCGCCTACCAGGTTGTGACCTTGAGGAAGTTACTAGAGCCCTGTCCCTCAGTTTCTTCATCTGTAAAATGGCAATCATACATAGTACCTACCTCCTAGAGTTGTTAACGAAGATGAGATCATTTGATACATGATTAGAGTCCCGTCAGTCTTGGTAAAAAACAATGACAATCTTCTCTAGCTGGTTACATTTCCAGGGATGTTTTAGCACCATTGTTGTGGGTTGGCACCCACCATTCCGTCAGTTCAGGCTGCAGCCTGGACCCTCTCCAAGCCCCAGGCACTTTGCTAATCATATCTTATCACATCTCAGGCTGGGATCTCCCAGACCGGGCAGGGAGCCCCTGGGTCCGGCCAGCCTGCTGCCACTGTCTGCATGGCTCTTGGCCTGTGAGACAGAAACCAAATCCTTCCCAAAGATGCTGAGAAATTAGTTAGCACCATCTGCCGGTGTGCGGTGACTCAGAGGCAGCCAGCCCAGTGGGGCTCACAGCCTCTGGGGTTTGAACAAGACTGATATTGTCATGAATGCAAAGCAGGGCATGAGAGCTGGGGGCTGGGAGGCAGGGCACGCAAGAGCATTCTGTTTGCTTTTAGCTCCCCTTCTGGGTAAGCTGAGGTTTTGGGCAGCAGGGCTGCCTCAGCTGCTTACCATGATGGCAGAGAAGCCAGATGGCTCTGAGGAGGGGCAGTGGGGTGCAGGGGAAAGCCAGATGTTGGTTGGACTAATGTGAGTGGTATCCCATCTTGGTCACTTACTGTGTAACCTTGGGCAAGTAGCTTAACCTCTCTGAGCTTCCATCTACTTGTCAGCCAAATGGGTATAATAATAGCAAATGGGGTTGCTGTAAACATGAGCAGATGATGCATGCAAAGTACTAAGCTTAACACAGCACCTGGAACATCATAAGCTCTCAGTAACTGTGAGCAATTAATGAGATTGGGCTTGATAAGCTCTCTTTCCTTTCCTTTCTTTTCCTTACACATCTCCATCCTTTAAATTCCTCAAACCTACTGTCTAAAAGCAAACATTCACCAAAAATTCAGAGGAGGAAAGGATTGGCAGGCAGTGGGGATGTTGTTAGTACGTGTGTGTGTTTGTATGTATGTGTGTGTGTACACATGTGTATATAAGAAAGAGAGACATAAACAGTGAGAGACACGTAAGAAAGAGAAATACACGCAGAGATGCACAGAGACAGGGGTCTATCACTCACCAGCTGTCTGACCATAGTCATTTAAGTACCTCTTAGTGCTTCAGCTTGCCCATCTGTGTGATGGGGACAGCTGTAGCCTCTTCTTTGCAGGGTTGACACGAGGATGAAATGAGTACATATAAAGCAGTTACTAGAGTGCCTGGTACACAGTAAATGCTCCATCTATGGTGGTAGGCAGAACCCTAATGTGGCACCCAAGTCTTGTGCTCACTGGTGTACACACCCTGTACAATCCCCTCCCTCAATTGTGTTGGGAACTGTGAATATGATGGGATATCACTCCACTGATTAGGTTCTATTATATGGTAAAGGTGAAAGGACTTTGCAGGTGTAATTAAGGTCCCTAATCAGTTGACTCTAAATTAATCAAAAGGGAGATTATCCTGGGTGTGTCTGACTTAATCACACAAACTCCTTAAAATCTGAGTTTAGAGGTCAGAGACAGAAGGAGTCAAGAAATTCAGAGCATCATCGTTGCTCTCCAGTTGGGCCTGAAGAAGCATGTGTGGGGAGGGCCACATGGCAGGGAACAGTGGGTGGCCACCAGGAGCTGAGGACCTCAGTCCTACAGCTACAAGGAGCTGAACTCTGTCAACCACCAATAAAGCCTGGAAGAGGATCCTGAGCCTCAGGTGAGACCACAACCCTAGCTGACATGATTTCAGCCATATGACCCTGCTGAGAGCTTTGTCTGAACTTCTGACCTACAGAAACTGTGACATGATACATCTGTGTTGGTTTAAGTCACTTAAGTTCATGGTAATTTGTCATGCAGCATGGAAAATTAATGTATAAATATTGTTAAGTATTATCCTAACAAAAGAATGTTGGGAAAAAGTAGAGCTAATCAACACCAAAATAAGCCCTTTGCAACTTATTATCAAAAGTCGGTGTATGTGACGTGATCCACTGAGAAGGGCACTTTCTCCTCCATGGTATTCTTATCTAAAATGCATAACCTTAATCTAATCGTGAAAAATCATGAGACAAACTCAAATTCAGGGACATTCTATAAAATAATCAATCACTGTTTTAAAATGTAGGTTTCATTATTATTCATAATAGAAAGGAGCTGAATTCTTACCGTATTCCAGTATGGTAAGCCCAACAGATCAGGACACAATTGCCATTGAAATGATAATTTGTTACTCACAGTTCCCAAGCGTAGGCAGCAGCCCATGCAGAGCCACGCAGGCAAGCACCAGGGTTGGTAAGGAGGCAGAAGGAGAGAGGGAATATGTTGGCAAGAGCCTTACAAAAGGCAAGACAAAGCAGGGTGAACAGGCTTAGAATAGTCTAGTTTGAATAATTTCAGCATTCTTGGGCATAGGAGTTGTCTCTAGTTGTCCGGTACCTGGCTCTGGGGAGATTAGGGGCAGGGGAGAGAGGCTCAGGATGTAAGAACCCATAAAGGAGAAGGTTGGGGGTAGGGGCTCTGCATTGGTTGGTTTGTATATGACAGGCATGCTACAGGCTAGCTGTTTACTATCTCTAGGAATTGGCTAGCCCTGGGAGGGGCAGTCCCTCCAGGGTCAGCAAGGCCCCAGATATCAAAAATTCAGCAATACAGAAAAGAAACAGGCATGATTAATACAGCCAGTACTTTTCAAAACTGTCACAGCCATGAAAAACAAAGAAAGACTGAGAAACTGTCACAGACCAGAGGAAACTTAAGGAGACATGACGACTAAATATAATCTGGGACCCTGGATGGAATTCTGGAACAGAAAAAGGCTGTGAATGGAAAAGCTGGTGAAATCCAAATAAAGTCTATAATTTTGCTAATAGCAATGTATCAATGTTAATTTCTTAGTTTTCATAATTATACTATGGTTATGCAAGATAGTGACTACAAGAATCTGGGTGAACGGTGTGTGGAATTCTCTGTACTATTCTTGCAAGTTTTCTGTAGTCTAAAATTATTTCAAAATTAGAAGTTAAAAAACAAACAAAAACAGGGACTTCCATTTATTTAGTGTTTACTGTTGCTTGGACTATGCTAAGCATTTTATGTGCTTTGTCTTATTTAATCTTCTGAATAATCTCATGAGGTCTGTGGGTGAGATGATTTCTCCCACATTATATTTGAGAAAATGGGGGCTCAGAGAATTCAGGGAATGTTCCCAGGTTACACAGCCAGTAAGTAGCACAAGCTTGATTTGAATGTAGGACTATTTGCCTGCAGAACCCAAATACTTGAATCATTCTGTAACCACATCCACCCATTGACTTGCATTGTTTTTGTTTGCCCAGCGCACATCCCCCTTATTCTGATAAAAGTACCTCAATTTGGCTCTGTACAACCACCCAGACTCCACTGCCTGTGTTCTTGGTGAGACTAATTCCTGCCCCCCACAGCCAAGAAATGGGCATATAGCCATCGCCACACAAACTAATTTCTCTGTCCCAGGAATTTAAATCTTGAGGGAATGAAGCAAGAATGGAAAACAGCTAAAGATTTAAGATATCAGGGGTTTCGGGGAGGGAGAAATGGGGAGCTGTTTAATGGGTATAGGGTTTCAGCTTTGCAAGAGGAAAAAGGTCTGGTGATGTGTTGTACAATAATGTGAACATACTTAACATTACTGAACTGTACACTTAAAAATGATTAAAATGGTAAATTTTATGTTATATGTTTTTGCCACAATTAAAAAAAATACGATTGTCTAGCCAAATGTCAGATGTCTGAAATTCAATAATGGTATATGCAAATAAATGTCACATTTATCTCCAAGAAGTAGGGAGGAGAATACTTTTGAATTTTAGGGATTCTAGAGTCTGTATTTTCAAGCCATCTGATAGAGTTAAGATTTGTTGTCCCCTCAAAACTCATGTGGAAATCTGATCCCCAATATGGAGTGCTGGGAGCTGTTTGAGTCATGGGGGCGGGTCCCTCATGAATGGATTAATGCTCTCCCTGGGGGTTGGGGGTTGTGTGTTCTCTCGAGAGCTGGTTGTTTGAAAGACCCTGGCATCTCCCCCCTCTCTCTCTTGTTTCCTCTCACCGTGTGATCTGTTTGTACCCCATTTTCAGCCATGAGTAGAAGCAGCCTGAGGCCCGCACCAGATGCAGCTGTCCCAGAATCGCAAGCCAAATAAACCTCTGTTCTTCATAAATTACCCAGGTATTTCTGTTATAGCAACACAAAACGGACTAATACATCATCTGAGCAGCTAAGATTTTCAAGTGAAGTATTATATACTTAATTTCTTAAAGGGCTGGCCTGTTAGCTCAGCTGGTTAGAGCATGTTGCTGATAACACCAAAGTCCAGGGTTTGATCCCTGTACTGGCCAGCTGCAAAGAAAAAAAAGAAAAAGTTACTTTCCTGGACATTTATTTGATTCTTTTAAGTTCAAATGTGAATCATTTGTCATGTGTGATTATTTCTGTTGAATATATACAGCACTTTGTGTGTGTGTGTGTGTGTGTGTGTGGGCACTGGCTGGTATGAGGATCTGAACCCTTGACCTTGGTATTATTAGCACTAGCTCTAACCAAGTGAGCTAACCAACTGGCTGTGTATACAGTACTTTTTTATTTTTTATTTTTTATTTTTTTTCCTTTTTGTCTTTTTTCGTGTCCGGCAACGGACCGCAACCCTCAGTGTCGCGCCCGTCCTGNCACATCCACCCATTGACTTGCATTGTTTTTGTTTGCCCAGCGCACATCCCCCTTATTCTGAGAAAAGTACCTCAATTTGGCTCTGTACAACCACCCAGACTCCACTGCCTGTGTTCTTGGTGAGATTAATTCCTGCTCCCCACAGCCAAGAAATGGGCATATAGCCATCGCCACACAAGCTAATTTCTCTGTCCCAGGAATTTAAATCTTGAGGGAATGAAGCAAGAATGGAAAATAGCTAAAGATTTAAGATATCCCTTGGCGGGGGAGGGGGTTAGAAAGAGGTTGGGTGGGGGACATGGGGAATAATTGCAATTTGAGGTGGTGAGTGTGCTGATAGCATTGATCTGGTCATCACGTCTTGGGCAAAGGTGCTGATGGTCATCTGTGTGCCCTAATATATAATCAATAATAATAATAATAAAAATATCCACTACTTCCTATTCCCTACTGCTGAATATATTAGTTTTCTATTGCTGTGTAATGAATTACCACAAATGTAGCACCTTATAATAACACCCAGAAATAAGCCAGTTAAAAAAGACAAATACTGTATGATTCCATTTATATGAGGTACCTAAGGTAATCAAATTTGTAGAAAGAGAAAGTAGGGTTATCAGGGGTTTCGGGAAGGGAGAAATGGGGAGCTGTTTAATGGGTATAGGGTTTCAGCTTTGCAAGAGGAAAAAGGTCTGGTGATGTGTTGTACAATAATGTGAACATACTTAACATTACTGAACTGTACACTTAAAAATGATTAAAATGGTAAATTTTATGTTATATGTTTTTGCCACAATTAAAAAAAATACGATTGTCTAGCCAAATGTCAGATGTCTGAAATTCAATAATGGTATATGCAAATAAATGTCACATTTATCTCCAAGAAGTAGGGAGGAGAATACTTTTGAATTTTAGGGATTCTAGAGTCTGTATTTTCAAGCCATCTGATAGAGTTAAGATTTGTTGTCCCCTCAAAACTCATGTGGAAATCTGATCCCCAATATGGAGTGCTGGGAGCTGTTTGAGTCATGGGGGCGGGTCCCTCATGAATGGATTAATGCTCTCCCTGGGGGTTGGGGGTTGTGTGTTCTCTCGAGAGCTGGTTGTTTGAAAGACCCTGGCATCTCCCCCCTCTCTCTCTTGTTTCCTCTCACCGTGTGATCTGTTTGTACCCCATTTTCAGCCATGAGTAGAAGCAGCCTGAGGCCCGCACCAGATGCAGCTGTCCCAGAATCGCAAGCCAAATAAACCTCTGTTCTTCATAAATTACCCAGGTATTTCTGTTATAGCAACACAAAACGGACTAATACATCATCTGAGCAGCTAAGATTTTCAAGTGAAGTATTATATACTTAATTTCTTAAAGGGCTGGCCTGTTAGCTCAGCTGGTTAGAGCATGTTGCTGATAACACCAAAGTCCAGGGTTTGATCCCTGTACTGGCCAGCTGCAAAGAAAAAAAAGAAAAAGTTACTTTCCTGGACATTTATTTGATTCTTTTAAGTTCAAATGTGAATCATTTGTCATGTGTGATTATTTCTGTTGAATGTATACAGCACTTTGTGTGTGTGTGTGTGTGTGTGTGTGGGCACTGGCTGGTATGAGGATCTGAACCCTTGACCTTGGTATTATTAGCACTAGCTCTAACCAAGTGAGCTAACCAACTGGCTGTGTATACAGTACTTTTTTATTTTTTA